>NC_068990.1:33540441-33545743 GCF_001194135.2 Octopus bimaculoides | reverse complement strand
TATATATATATATATATATATATATATTCAGGTAATAATGTCACATAAGATTGCTTGCAAAAAGACTGATTCAATCATTTTGTTGTTTCTCCACACCTTAATTTGCTGTTAAATGCAAGTAGCATAATACAGCAGGTGTTTATTATAAGGAATCCAGTCAAGTGGAAACAATGTTGTTTACCACTGAGAAAACAATTGCTTCCCTGATGAAATAGACATCATTACTTGTCTAATAATAATAATAATAATAATAACAATTTTTCCATCAGGACTAAATGTTTCCATTTTCTGAGCTATACCCCTTTCTCCTCTCCCCTTTACTCTCACATTTCTATTCACTGTCATCTTGTAGAGTGATCTTTTAATAACATGGTTACAGCAGACAAACCATTTCACACTATCAACTTATTGACTCTTTATTGTGTCTTCATTATTAAGAAAATAAATTTATTCTTTTTTGTTTTCATTAAAACTTTCTCCAATTTATCTCTGTTGTTCCTACAGTTACATTACTTGAAGATGGCTGTTAAATATTTCCTTAGGCAAAGAACTTTTCTTTTCTTCTACTACTTACATCACGTTGTCACCTGAATCAGCAGTTTTCATTTTCCATCTAATTATAATTCTCTAAGATGATAACACTGTTGGATGTTCCTGTAAATTTGCAAGCCTCTTTTTATGGATAGGTAATTAATTAAATCACTTCGTTCCAGTTGATTGTCATCATCTGTCATTGATGGCACATCTAAACCTATTACTGAACTCTACTTTTAGTTGTCTTTTAATTAGTATAACAATCTTCACCATAAATATTGATTAATTTCAGACAAGTATTTCCCCTTTATTTTAGTTAAGATTTGCTACTAATCTTCTGCTCTTTAACCCTGTTGCAGTATATAACTCAGGTGCCATCACAACAGTAATCAGCCATGAAATATATATAGCAGGCTCCTTCTTCTCAACATTCTCTTTCACACTGTAATTATTTCATACATGATATTATGAATTCTTCATCCTGAATTCAAATGGTAACCCTTAACCTCATAATCTTGTATGAAATTTATTGTAAGCTTTTCTAAATACAATCAACATGATAATGAGTTCACCTTAAATCTGCTCTTTTTCTCTTCCTTTTAACTTTTATTTTTATTCTTATTCTTTGAGAGCTTAAATTAAATTCTGAATGTTAATAATAAAAATTATAATTAATGCAGCACTTGATTAATTAAATAATGTTAAATCGTTTGCTATTGTTGTTTCTTTCAATAAGAGATAGGTGTGTTGGATAATATTAGCCATTAAAAATGTTCTTTCTTAATCTAGGCTGATTCATAAATTTAATATTACCTCAACGACTGCATAAAATTTCACCTTCCCCCTTAACCATGAACAACACAGTTAAAACTTTCATATTCTTTACAACTGTTTTACTTCACAATCTCCAATAATCTTTTATGGTGTGTGAAAGAGTGAGAGACAAAGAGACAAATAAACCAACAACAAATGTGTGTGTGTGTGTGTGTGTGTGTGTTTGTGGTATGAAATCCCTGATATTAACGAGCATAATATCTACCTGTCAGTGAATGTCAAATAGTTGAGTACAATGAATTTGAAATGGTATAAATTGTTCCACCTATCCAAACTATACATACTCCAAGGTAGACAACTGAAATAATTGCATATTCTAGTATTCAGTTTCTTATTTGAGCCACTCGTTTCTTATTTGAGCCACTCGTTTCTTATTTGAGCCACTCGTTTCTTATTTGAGCCACTTGTTGGATTCTCCAAACTTATACATTGATCTAATCTCTACAATGCAGCAAAGTACTATTGTGTTGTAATGGGGCCTACAATTCTTATCCCTCGTTATAGATAGAGATATGGCCTTAAAATATTCTAAGGCTGGAAATACACACCCACATCAACAAACCATACACAAGCCCAAACCTTCACATAATATTATTACATTTAATCTTATGACTTTGTAAATTCCCCAATCCAAATATCTTTTACTAACCTACAAACTTATATTATTTGCAGATTAGATGAGGTAGTCCTAGATACACTATGTTTCAAATTGTGAAGGTGTGTGGCTTAGAGGTTAATATATCTGGCTCACAATCATAAGGTTGTGAGTTCAATTCCTGGCAGCACGTTGTGTCTTTCACGTTGTTCCAGTCTAGTCATCTGGCAAAAGTGAGTAATACCTGTAATTCAAAAGGGACAGCCTTGTCACATTCTGTGTCATGCTGAATCTCTCTGAGACCTATGTTAAGGATACGTGTGCCTGAGGAGTGCTCAACCATTTGCACATTAATCTTACAAGCTAATCAGAAGAACTTTCATCATCGTAACCAACAGAGTGTCAGTTTTAATGTTTGAAACAAAAAACAAAAAAAAAAGGGGGGATCATGGAGGAAATACTCTTGACTAACTAAGACAGAGTTAAACATCAAAACCAACTTACTTCAGTTTTGTCAATATGTGAAAACCAGGAAAGATTATATCATAATATAGAATTAGATTTGACAGAGGCTTTGGGTTTCAATTGGAAGCTTATTCAACCAGTCTTGTGTAGTCAAACATTTAGGTAGACTTATCTTTGTGGTACTGTTGTGGTACTGATACACTCAAGAATGGAATTTCAATAGATTACATCCTTTTTGGAAAATGGATGTTGGTGCTTTACTTCGTAAAAGTAGCAGAGGTAAATGTTAATTTTAGATTGTTGTTTTAAAGTAATTTTAAAAATAACAACATATTTATTCATGGGGGGACTCAATAGGTGCAGGAGTGGCTGTGTATAGGTGCAGGAGTGGCTGTGTGGTAAGTAGCTTTCTTACCAACCACATGGTTCTGGGTTCAGTCCCACTGCGTGGCACCTTGGGCAAGTGTCTTCTCCTAGAGCCTTGGGCTGACCAAAGCCTTGTGAGTAGATTTGGTAGACAGAAACTGAAAGAAGCCCGTCGTATATATGTATATGTATATATATGTGTGTGTTTGTGTATATGTGCTTGTCTCCAACAGCATCACTCGACAACCGATGCTGCTGTGTTTACGTCCCTGTAACTTAGCGGTTCAGCAAAAGAGGCCGATAGAATAAGTACTAGGCTTACAGAGAATAATTCCGGGGGTCGATTTGCTCGACTAAAGACAGTGCTCCAGCATGGCCGCAGTTAAATGACTGAAACAAGTAAAAGCGTAAAAGAGTAATACTAAAAGTAGAGTTAAATTTATTTTATTTTGACTAAGGATTTAAGCTTTGCAACACACCTTGCTCAAGAGACAAGTGCTAAACTGGTTAATAACATTAACTCCATTGCTGCTGCTGTTGTTGTTGTTTAACCCCAGGTCAACCATCACTGAGCGAAGCTAGAATCAAAGGTATCCCAGCTAGGATATCTTGTAGTGTCACTTTACATAATACATCATGATTTTCTAAAAATGTTAGATTGTGATATGAGGGAGATTTAGTTAGTATTTCTAGAGGAATAACCACATTATGTTCTCTAATTGGCTTCAGTGATATAAATAATCAATTATGTATCAATTAAGAACTATATCCTGCCATTATTGTGGTTATATCATCTTACCTAAGAATATGAAAGCAATGGATCCATATAACAGCACCAGCCTAAGTTGTGATATAACAGCATTAAAACACTTTCAATCAATCAATAATTGGATTTAGGTTTCATTAAATATATTAGAGATTTCTATAATACTTGGTTGTATTAATGTATTATGTGTCAATTTGATAGGTAGAGATTGACAACGGTTTCAACACACTGGAAGCTGATCTACTTAACAACAACAACAGCAGTAGCAGTAGCAGCTAAAATTGCTTTGATGAGGATTAGGTATCATTTATATGTAATATATTTGTTGATCCACCAACACCAACAACGATCACAACATCAACAAATGCTGCTTTGATAAGGAAGTGTTGTCATTCATAAACAAGTGTTGATCCACCACCACTTTGAGCAACAACAACAACAACGACGACACAAATAGCAACACCACCAATGACAACAGAAACAATAGCAACATCAGCACCACCACCACCACCACCACCACCACCAAGAACAACAGTGCCAACGCTACCAACAGTGACAGCAATCTCCTGCAATTATTTCCCCACAGAGTTGTCTGTAGATATCAAAGATGTTTTAACACCATAGTTGAAATCCATCACACTAGAAACATTGTTTCTCTCTCTTCTGATCCAGATAAATACAAGCTCTTTCTCTTTCTCTCTTTCTCTCTCTCTCTCTCTCTCTCTCACACACACACACACACACAACATACACAACATGCACAGAACATACTCACTCACACACAACACAGACAACACACACACATATATCATAGGCACAGATGTGGCTGTGTTGTAAGAAGTTTGCTCACAAACCGCATGCCAGGCAAAATGCTTAGCGGTATTTCGTCTCTCTTTACATTCAGAGATCAAATTCCGCTGAGGTCAACTTTGCTTTTCATCTTTACGGGGTCAATAAATTAAGTACCAGTTGCGTACTGGGGTCTGTCTAATTGACTAGCCCCCTCGCTAAAAATTTCGGGCCTTGTGCCTAGAGCAGAAAAGAATATTGCTAGCCAGTAGTTGCTTCTACCAAACCATTCTGTGTCATGGTCAGTCAGAAGTAGATTCTGCCATGTCAGAAGGCATGAAACTATAATTAACATTGAACAGTAACTCCATCTGTCTCTCTCTTTGTACCTTTACTTTACCCTCATACTACCTCACTTTCTCACTCTATCTATTTCAATCTCTTTCTTCCTCTCTCTCTCTCTCTCTCTTGTCATTTCTCCTTTGTTTTCCCTTTTTCTCCTCTGAACTGTAGATGAACAGTCATCTTGTCTTTCATTTTCTAAGATAAAGCTTCATTTTTCTCATCTAAAGAAACATTAATTAGATTCATTAATTTAATTTAATAAGAGGATCTAAAGATTAATTATTAAACTAATTAAGAGTAAAGCTTATTATGACCAGAAGATTTCACAATTTCTCATTCTTTCATTACACACATACACAAATATAAATCTACATATACATATTTACACACACACACACACACACACACACACACACACACACACACACAAATGTGTGTGTGTGTAATATCATCATCAGTCAACATCCTTCTTCCATGAAGGCATAGGTCGGACTTTTTGACAAGATCCAAGGAGCTGGACTGAATCGAGCTACACTGTCTGTTTTGGCATCATTTTTACGCATACACACACAAACATATATATGTATATATATATATATATATATATA
>NC_068990.1:33538147-33539370 GCF_001194135.2 Octopus bimaculoides | reverse complement strand
ACACACACACACACACAAATTGTCAGACAGTGGGGATATTCTTGTAATTTACAGCTGACAACTGGTGAAAGAAATCTTTCATAGTTCAAGCTGTCCGGTGTGTGTGTGTGTGTGTGTGTGTGTGTGTGTGTGTGTGTGTGCGTGTGCTTGTATGTGCCATGTTTTGTATGACATAATAATACTTATGTCACATATGACAAAGCCGTGGAACTAGATTTTATGCAATACTCGTCTACACATAACAGCTATTTGCTATATCTTATCTATTGCTACTCTGAAAACCTGATAGAACGCTGAGTACATGACGGCAACATCTTGATGTGTGGTGAAATGTAAAATAGAATACGATCAAAGATACCATCTAAGAAAGTGCTATCCATTGACATTATCTGTTGAAAACCTACAAATATTGTGAAAGAATGATCTGGAAGTTGTGTGGGTTTAGTTTGTGTGTGTGTCTGTGTGTGCACATGTGTGCGCAATATAGATATTGTGGTTAACTGTACTGAGTGATTAAGGTAAAATATGGAATCTAAAGAAGCTGGTAAAGGAATGGTAATAATGTATATCAAAGATCAATATTTATTTAACAGAACAGTTTGTGGAAGAAATGGTTGAGTTGAATTCTTGTGAGGTATAATAACAACGAAGGTAGTTCACCTAAAAATTAGATGAGATCAGAAGGCTTAAGTAATTGGAACAGTTGTTGGGGTAGATGAGGTTTGAATGGAACATGGTTGTTAGAATAAGGATAGACACATAATAGCTTATTGGTGAACCATCTGAGAAGTGGACAGTTGATCCTGGTATTGTATGATGATGATAGATACAATTCCAGTATCACCAGCATCAACTGTTAACCTTTCAGATGGTTCAAAATATAATATTGTGTCCACCCTTACTGTAATAATCATTTTCCTGTCAAACTTTATGGTTCTCAGCAACTGTTTCTATCCAATCCATCCGCACCATCTGAGCGGGATCACTGCCAGAGCAGCGATCTCGCTTCTGTGCCGGTGACATGTAAAAAGTGCCATTTGAGTGTGATCATTTCCAGCTTCGCCTTACTGGCACTCATGCCAGTAGCATGTGAACAAAACATTGGACTGACTCCTGTGCAGGTGGCACCTAAAAAAACACCATTTGAGCATAGCCGTTGCCAGTACCACTGGACTGGCTCTCATGCCGGTGGCACGTAGAAAGCACCCACTACACTCTCAGAG
>NC_068990.1:33534062-33538137 GCF_001194135.2 Octopus bimaculoides | reverse complement strand
TACCACTGGACTGGCTCTCATGCCGGTGGCACGTAGAAAGCACCCACTACACTCTCAGAGTGGTTGGCGTTAGGAAGGGCATCCAGCTGTGGAAACTCTGCCAGATCAGATTGGAGTCTGGTGTAGCCATCTGGTTTGCCAGTCCCCTATCAAATCGTCCAACCCATGCTAGTATGGAAAGCGGACGTTAAATGATGATGATGATGATTCTATCACATCATCTTAGAATCTGTTCCTTTTTTTGCTTTGTTTTGTTTTGTTTTGGCCTTCTCTTTTGTGAAGTTCACCATCCTTGGATCAGCTTTTATCACATCTGCTTGCATTTCTTCTTGCTCTTAATTTCTCACAGTTTTCTTCCACTTGGTTATCTCAACCCTTCTTTAATTATCTGTTATCTTCCATACGTATCACATCTCTATATCAACATTCTGCCACACCACAGACAATTCTCTCTAAATCCAGTTTATCTCTCAGATCACATGTACTATATTGTTTTTGCTTACTAACATACATCCAGCAGAGTATGCTTGCTCTGTTTTTCACTAACCTTTTCACTCTTCTGCATTTAGTGTCCATGTCTCACTACCATACAGCCAGTGCTGGAGTAACCATTAAGCAGAATAGGCACATGCTTATGGCATCAAGGGAAGTAGGGGGCACCACAGAAATGGTAAATGGTTTACAGCACAAAAGAAAACACTTTAAACTTACTAAAATAATATTCGTAATACCTTATCTCTTCTAAGTATAGAAGCAGAAGTTTTACGTAAAATTAATTTTAACGATATCATTGATGACTTAGCAATTAAAAAAATGCTTTTCAAATTTTCAAATATAAAGTGGAAGCATACAAAAATAAACATTATTTTCCATCTTAATTTTAATTTGTTTCATTTTGAAAAATAAAAATTTATTTTATGGTTTATTATTGCTTACATTTTGAACCATTTATGCATAATTGAGGGCACCAAAACCTTTTAAATACTTAAGGCCTCTATGGGCCTTAATCTGGCCCTGAATGCAGCATTGCACTTCATACATAAGTAACATACAATCTACCCTTCACTCAAACAAATAGCACCCTTGTTAACAGCAATTAGTTCATCTACATGTCCTATGTACCTAACTCTCAATATCTACTGTTTGTGTTATAATTATGCATTGTCACACTCAGATTGATGGCTACCTTTATTGGTTTGCATCAGGAAAATTTAGCTGCAGTAAACCTGCATCCTACTCAGGAAGAGCTGTCATCCACTTCATACCATAGAAATCTCTGAAAATCACCAATCCTCTGGATATCTGTGATTAGAGGAAGATCATATCTAGAGCAATGTGTTTCACACATTTGAAGTGAATAAATTATTCTGTCTCTTAGAAGATACATAATTCTTGCTTGATTCATATTTTCGCAGTTACAGATTTCATTCTTATTCAATGCTAGTGTGTGTTAGCAGTTATGAAAACACTGCCTTTAATAGAAAACAAATATCCAATTTGCAAACAACATTCCCATCCATTGTAGTATGGAGAAATTGCTGTTAAACAGTTATGTGTGTGAACCAGACAAGATTAATATTTGATAAGAATGAAGTGTCTAACTTTGAGTGAAAAGTCAGCTTAATCAGTTTGTAATCAGGACTGGTGAGGAAGGGTTAATGAGCTTGTGGTAAATTAAAAATCATGGAAGACATCATATTATCTTAATGAAGACATAATGTTGCTAAGGTTAACTAATGAAATGTCTGTGAAGACAGTCATATTTACAGATAAAGCTAACTAGTTTTTGTATTGAGAGGAAGACAACAACTTCCCTCTGATGACGATCATACTTCAATTGTTGGAATAAAATACATCAATGATTATCAGGTGATTATCACTAAATCTATCACCTTTGTGTTGATGGTATCTCTGTAAGTTTTCCTGATAAATACAATAAAATGAAATAGAAATGCACAAGAATATTACAAGTTACACTAATGAATTCACTACAAATCATTTTCCTGTCTTTAAAGAAATATTTCTGAATAAATTCATGTAAAATATTCCATAAACATCTTCCCTACCCTATGTCTTTCATATTGCCTCATTTAGAACATCACAAAAGATCTTCACATATTTCACCTGCTACTTTTTTTTTTCTTATTTTATATCAATTATTTTTTTTTTAACATGGCAACAGCGAAATACTCTTTGTCCTTCCTATTTATTAACCTTATTGGGACACCTGGATAAATTGATCAGCTCAAGTGATACAAGTTAAAAGGACTTTGAGGTCAATTCACTGGCCGGATGAAACAAACGTTTTGAAGTGTGATAACCAGAGATCATCTTTCAGTAGATATAATATAAAACAATATTATAGATATAGTTTTACACACTAATAAAGTAGTTTTAAGCATTTTATCCTTTATTTTCTACATGCACCAATCATTTGCAATCTCAACAAAAAATAAACATTTTGGTCTTTTTGGTTACGCATACCAAAACACAGTGTGTCTCAAAAGGGTTAACTAGAATGACTCCATTTGTAAAGTCAAATTTATCATCAATTAGGTCAAATAAGATAATCGCAATAAAGTATCTTGCCCAGGGACGTTACACCATCATTCTAGTTAGGATTGAACTGATTTAACAGCCATCAGTATTCCAGCTCCTTAACCTGAAAACCATAGATATATAATTGGTATGTAAGAAATGCTACATGGTTTGTCTTCATTTAGAGACGTTACAAGAAATGATAAGTGTGCATCTATGAAACTTAGTAAGGTAATAAATTAATTGGATAGAGATTTACATTAGTAATTTATTGAATCTATTGACTTGGAGGAAATAAGAAAATGAAAGTTGTGGTATTAATGTATTTAAGGCTAAATGAATAGCTACAAGTAGGAATCAAAGACACAGCTTATTAGTAATCTATCTATTGCTCCACAGCACTCATGGATAAGAACATTGTGAAAGGAAAAAAAGTAGTAAATTTGTGAATTGAAGAAATAGGTGAGGCTAGTAGAGATAGTTTCTAAAACATTAAAGAAAAATATTAGATTATTCTGGAATCTTGGTCTCTGAATAAATAATGGTATTGTAGAGTGTCAATATTTAGAAAGTTGTTTGATGAAGAAATATTGAACATATTTAGTATTGATTGTCATTGCAGAGATCTAACTTTCAGCTGTTAAATAACCCAATTTCAGTAGAATCACAGAGTGGTTTCAGTTGGTGTCTAGACACAACCAATTTGCTAAATCAGATAGAAAAAAAAAGAAAGAGAAAAAAGAAAGAAAAAAGACAGAAACATAAATGAAAGGAGAATGAAAACAAACATTACAACAACAAAAGAATCCCCCTTTTGGAAACAAAATCTATCGATTATTAAGTGTTGATCAGTTACGCAAGCTTCATATGTAAAGATTGTGTAATTATACTACAGAATAACTTGTTCAACAAAGGATATTGTCTATTTTTATTTGTGTGTGCTGTGTTTTTGCTTGTATTGTGATAGTTGCATGTTGTACATAGTTACAGTAATCCAGTTTTAAACATATACATTAATTACTTTAATTTAAACTAACCTCTGCAGCATGGCAATTGATGTAAAGCAGACATAATTTATTTCATTTGATGTTTAAACTACTTGAAGTTTTCATTTTGTTGTTTACTCAGCAGACAGTGTCTTCCTAAATTTGTTCTCCACAGTAATTTTGTATGGCAGCTAGCTTCTCTAATAATTGAACTCACAGAAATAATATTTTAGAATAACTCTCTCCTACATTAGAATGTCCATGGTTCTATCACAAGTTACAGCCTACAATACAAAGCCTTGTTAGTGTTGCATGTTAATAAATTCTATCGTCTATATTACTTATAACAACTAAGAATGGACAAGATACAGCTCAGAGTGATTGTATTATAAACTAAAAGTACTTTGTCTTTGATTGTTCTTTGGCAGATTATAAGTGTTTTTTACTATACTAGTTCCATCAGACACATTGAGAATTGTCTAATGATTTCTCATCCTAGTATCAGAAATAGTCATGTGAAAGTCATCATTAAATATATATATATATATATA
>NC_068990.1:33527778-33528659 GCF_001194135.2 Octopus bimaculoides | reverse complement strand
TAGATAGGCAGGCAAGCAGGCATGCAGAAAGATAGATAGGTAACACATTGATATTCTCTGTGTGTGTGTGAGTGCGCGTGCATGTGTACACATACACATATATGCACAAAGAAAAAGATGACAGTTATTTTGAAGTTTTGGCTATGTAGCCTTCATTGTAATGTCAAATGAAAGCTACATAGTGATAACTTCAAAGTAACACTCAACATTTTCATTATGAAAATATAAATATGAAAAGTTTTTAGTGATTCATCAGTTTAATATTTGATTGTTTGTTTGTTATACATAACTATACATAAAAACAAATATCTATACATATGGATAGTTACATATATATACATATATATATATATATCTTTTACTTGTTTCAGTCATTTGACTGTGGCCATGCTGAAGCACCACCTACCCAATGAAATACATATAAATTTACTTGTTTCTCTAAGAACAGACATAAACTTCCTGTTGACAAAGAGTCCAGAACTCCAAGTAAAGAGTATAAAACCCACAGAATTGTCTTCCCTTACACGCACTTCCTGTTTTGACACCACACTTCCTGTTTAACACTTAAACTTTCAGCCCCTTTTTTTAAAACACAACACTACTCTTAATTCTATGCATCCTAATCTTTCTAACAATTATCTACATGGATTACCATTGAACTTTAAAAGCTCAAAGACAATATAATCTATTGGTATATTTATTTTTTTATATATTATTTTTTATTTTTTTGTAAAAAACATTTTCATTCTCCCTCTTCTTGAAACTTTGCCATGCAATGAAAGCCGGTTAGAAATCCTTGTTAATCCTCCTTATACACATCTATATTAAAATATGCTTTCAGTTTAGCGTTCTGCCTTATATATATATATATATATATATAT
>NC_068990.1:33523999-33527309 GCF_001194135.2 Octopus bimaculoides | reverse complement strand
TAGACATGAGTTAGAATATGAACAGTAATAAATGAGTGAAGAATGAAGATATAGTATTTATTTGGCAAAAATATTAAAAAATTACCATCCCGAAATACAGCAATATATATATATATATATATATATATATATATATATGTATATGCACACACACACACACACACACACACATATATACATATATTTATTTCTGTATGTGTTCCACCCCCAAAGGCTATGGTCATGTTGGGCTACTGCCATCTGTGTGTGTGTGTGCGTGTATAATACGCATACACCGCATCAAACACATATTCATATACATGGAGAACAACTTTTCTATTTACTCTTTTACTTGTTTCAGTCATTTGACTGCAGCCATGCTGGAGCACTGCCTTTAGTCGAGCAAATCGACCCCAGGACTTATTTTTTTAAGCCTAGTACTTATTTCTGTCGGTCTTTTTTGCCAAACCGCTAAGTTACGGGCACGTAAACATACCACCATCGGTTGTCAAGCGATGTTGGGGGGACAAACACAGGCACAAAAACACACACACACACACACACATATATATATATATGCATATATATGACAGGCTTCTTTCAGTTTTCGTCTACCAAATACAGTCACAAGGCCATAGATTGGAAAGCGTGGAATATCATCACCACCACAGTCCATCATCCAGCAGCTCCCACAGCAATGTATTGGTTAAGAGGACAGCTGTCCCGTCCGGTTGCCAGGTAGTAGGGTATAAAGAAGAAGGAGGAGGAGGAGAAGGAGAGGAAGAAGAAGGAGGAGAGGAAAAAGAAGGAGAAGGAGGAAGGAGAGGAAGAAGAAGAAGAAGATCATCATGATGATGATGATATGGGTTGGACAGCTTGGCACAGTCTATGTTAGTTCTTATTCAAAGTTCTTGTTTTTCTAGCTGAGTTAGAAGACCATGATTCACTTGCCCGTTCCATTTTTGGCTTAGTTTGTATGGTTGGATGCCCATCTTATACCAACCACTTTCGCTTTTGATAGTAATATATATATATATACATGAATAAAAGTGATATATATTATGACCAGCATATGTAATTTAATGTCTCTGAGAGAAGTAACCGTCTTATGATGTTCTAGTAAACCACCGTTAAACATCTTTAGCATTTTCATATTGCTTCCTTCATTGATGGAGAAATATTTCAGCAGAAATATTGTTTGGCCAGTTGTCACAAATTGGAGAGCAGAAGTGTGGAAAAGACAGAATCAACAACAAGAATAACAAAACAAAGAACCAGATTTGGAATGGAAATACAATATTTCTACTGTTTGGATTTAGAATTTGCTATAAGGCTTACTTCTTTCTTCTTTACTTTTGTTTTTCTCCTTTCTCATTTCCTTTTAGTTCTTTATTTTCTTGTTTAATGTTTGCGAAGGGAAATATTTAATTAAAAAGAAATATTGCTTGAGAGCAAAATGTTATCTGAAGCATATTTTCAATGTTGAGAAGATTTTTGAGTAATTCTCTGGCTTAACATTTCCAATAACATGCTTTCTGCTCACTAGAATACAATTCAACTAATTTAGAGTAATGATTTCAAAATCTAAACTACTTAATTCTGAAATTTATTAAATTTCCTGCCTTTTAAAATTTATAGTACAAATTTTCTAATATGTTTAGCAAACAGTATGCATTTAGTAAAATGTATTAAGGCTGTGTATTTCTGGCAAATCATCTCTTAGCATAAAGACTATGTGCCAAAACAGATATTCCGAGCCAAAATATTGGAGCTTGCTTAGTCTTGCATTACTGTTTGATAATTTCAATTTACTTGATGCTGTGCAATAGCAGTTTTACTGAAAATACTTTATTGATTCACTTCATGGAGTTTTATGGTATGGAACACACTTGCAACACTGAAAATATCCTGGAATTAAGTTTACATAGTAAATTGTTGTATTGCTGGATGGGGGATGATGGTGGGTGGTGGGTGCTAGTGTACGGATAGTTGGGTCATAATACTTGAGAATATTAATGTATATGTGTGTCTGCATGTGTATGTATTTGTATATCTCTACCTATCTATCTATCTATATATATATATATGTATGTATGTGTGTGTGTGTCATATATGCACTCATGTATTTATATATTTATGTATATCTACATATATATATATTTATGTATATCTACATATATATATATGTATATATATCTACATATATATTTGTATATATATATATATATATATATATATATATGCACACATATATTTGCATGCATATATATATATATATACACACATGCACACACATAGATATATATAAACATATATGTATATATATACATACATGCATATTTATATATATATATATATATATATATATATATATATATATATATATATATATATAAATATACATACTCACACACACTTGTCATATATACAAACACAACACATATACAAACACACACACTCCCACACACACACACTCCCACACACACACACTCACACACACACACTCACTCCCACACACACATGAAAATATTGAACTCCAACCAATTATGTGAATACGGAAACCTTGGTTGAAAGTCTTTCAGTTGACATTTCCATATTTCATATTCTCAATACATTTGTCGTAAGTTCAACTTAATAATGTTGCAGATGAGGGAGGGAGAGGGGGGAGGAGAAGGGAAAACAATTTTGTTATGGAAAACAATTTTGTTATGGAAAACAATTTAGTTTTCCATAACTAAAAGCCAAATGGAAATTGATATACTTACTTGACTGTACACCAGTGTATTACTGATACCTAGGTATTCAGCATTAGTGTGATAAATGCTGAATATAACAGAGTTAAAACTCAGAAATAATAAGCTTGCATGATCAATGCTTTTATTCCTGCCACCCTTTCTCCTCCTCCTCCTGTTCCTCCTCTTCCTCATCATCATCATTATGACTGGCTGTATGGTTAAGAGGTTTGCTTTCCAACCAAATAGTTTCAGGTTCTCTGTCACAGCCTGGCAATTTTTGTGAAGGGTCTTCATATATTGCCCCTAAGTTAACTAAATCCTTATGACTGGATTTAGGAGACAGAAGTCGAAAAAATCCCATTTGTGTTTGTGGGTGTGTGTATGTATATATATATATACTTTTATTCTGTTACTCTTTTACTTGTTTCAGTCATTTGACTGCGACCATGCTGGAGCATCGCCTTTAGTCAAAGAAATCAACCCCAGGACTTATTCTTTGTAATCCTAGTAATTACTCTATCAGTCTCTTTTGCCAAACCACTAAGTTTCAGGGATGTAAACAGTCCAACATCGGTCGTTAAGAAATGGGGGGGGGG
>NC_068990.1:33518679-33523902 GCF_001194135.2 Octopus bimaculoides | reverse complement strand
ATATATATATATATATATATATATACACACATATTTATATATATATGCACAAATGTCACTAAATGCACCTAGGGTGTTAGACAACACCTACATTGCTAGAAATAAGAGCTAAAATGCTCTAATGCTGTAGTTAATGCACATGAATGAAAACATATATACTAACAGGAACCATAATCTTTCGAAAAGAGCCAATTGAGAATTCTTAATATTGACACATCAATTTCAGCAATTTACTAATGGTGAAGTGAGTCTAGAAAGAATTGAAAACAAGTTGGCTTAACTGATGAGGTGACAGAAATTGCTGAAACTGATGCGTCAGTATTCTCGATTGGCACTTTTTGGACGATTATGGTCTTTGTTAGAGTATATGTTTTCATTTATGTGCATTAATGTTATGGTGAGAGTTACAACGGCCCTTGTGAGAGATAGTCTGGTCCTAGTAAAGTACAAATAGTAATGATCTGGGTGTGTTCAAGAGTTCAGCGTTCAGAGTTTGTGTTAGTTTGCAGTGAAGTCAGAAGGTGTCAGTTGGTTAGTTCACAAGCAATATTGATTGTTGGCTTATAAAGAGATTTGTTAGTTCATTACATTGTTTTTACTGTTATCTGGTTATCTTATTTATTGTACATAACAAATTATGTTACGACATCTGGCGATGAGGTTTTTGAAGCTCATGTAGGTTATTTAACAATTTGTTCGTGATGCAACTTGTTAAATAAATGGAAGACCTATTAGCTTCCATAGTACAGTTGCAAAAACAACAACAAGAACAGCAACAAGAGTTGCAGAAGCAACTATTACAGCAACAACTACAACAACAATTATTGGAACTCTATTCAAAGAAGTCCAAAATGAGGTAAGTTTGTTTCCACCAGACAGCATTTCGAACTTGATTAATGAATTCAGTTATTACCCAGAGGCAGATATAACTTTTGCATTGTACTACAGAAGGTATGAGGAGATTTTTAACCAAGATTGCAATACATGGTCAGATGAACAAAAAATGAGATTGTTATTGCAAAAAACTTAGCTCCATTAGAGCCTGAACATTACTGTAATTTCATATCGCCCCAAAAACCCAATGCAATTTGTCTTAAAGAAACAAAAGAATTACAGTCTAACATATTCGGTGATAAAACTTCTCTATTTAACACTTGAATGGAGTGTTGGACTATAACAAAAAATGAGAATGATGATTTTATCACATATGCAGGAACAGTCAACAAGACATGTGAAAGTTTTAAACTCAAAGAACTTGCACCTGAAATGTTCAAGTGTCTTATTTTCATACAAGGCCTTACAGCAAGTGAAGATATAGAAATTTTGGCAAGAATTCTTTCTAAATTGGAACAAGCGAACCACGATCTAACCTTACAGTCCATGGCAGAAGAATTCCAAAGGATGGTAAACCTGTAACCTGGCCACCGTCAAATGACTGAAACAAGTGAAAGAATAAAAGAGTATTCAAAGATATAACAACTGTGAATGTATATTCTAAAGTGGGATAGTTTTAACCCACTCAGGGATCATGTGCAAATTCGGGGACATAACCACTGTAAATATACTTCTGTAGATGAACAACTTTTATCCAGTTTGAGGTCATATAGATATCCAAAGATTTAACACTCGTTGCATTCCTGGATACATTCTAAAGATGGATTGCATAAATTAGAGACAGTATTCTTAGTACCAACTAATCTTCTACATAGGAGTTAAAGAGACCAACCAGTTCTTCAGGGTAAATTAAAATTAATTAGAATTTGACTCATGATAGTTGAAGTGACCTACTCTTTACATGATACGTCTTCCAACATAGAATTCCTGAAAATTTATGGTTGACTGCAAGATTTGGGTTCTTAAACTGTTTTGATACATTTTGTTTTTATTTGTGTCTTATCTGCTGTAATATATTGTATTTGTAAGGTGGCGAGCCAGCAGAAGCATGCTGGGTGAAACGCTTAGCGGTATTTCATCTACCTTTATATTCTGAGTTCAAATTCCACCAAGGTCGACTTCCCCTTTCATCCTTTCAGGGTCAATAAATTAAGTACTAATTGTGTACTGGTTTGATCTAAATGACTGCCCCCTCTCACTCCCCAAAAATTTCGGGCCTTGTGCCTAGAGTAGAAAGAAAAATGATATATTGTATTTGAACTGCTGGAACTATAAGTGCACTGGAGAAGATACAAAATGGTATTTCTTTTGACTTTATGATTTGAGTTCAAGTTCTTGTGGGGTTGATAAAATAAGTACCAGTCTAGTTCTGGGCTTGAAGTAATTGACTAGAGACCTTCCCTAAAATTTCAGGTCTTCTACCTATAGTAAAAAGAAATAAAAAAAATATGTTGAATTTGAACTCATTTGCCAATTATTTCTTTTTTTTTTTTTTGCTAATGTTTTTCGGACATGTTTGACATTGAAATATTGGCAAACTAAGAATTTCTCTAAAAATACTTGACTAGTCTGACCTTCCTTACTTGATCATACAAAATAAGCAGTATTATTTGACTTTACCAAATAAAGCAACATTATTTGTTTTCATATAAAACTCTTGGCATTCCTTTTTCTTCCTTACTGAATCTCTTGATACAGTTGAAGATTTCTCAAGAATAACTTTTTAAATTGGTGTCTTCATCTTGTTCCTTGCTCTTTTCCCACTACTTTGCTTTGCATTTCTAATAGATCATTTACTGTTAGATATCTTTGACCAACCTCTCCAAGACATTTCTACAAACAATTGCTATGACTCTTACTATAATGTTAATTATTTTTCTCATATTGATTTCAAATTTTGGTACAAGGTTAGCAATTTCAGAGAAGTG
Organism: Octopus bimaculoides; assembly: GCF_001194135.2. NCBI lineage: Eukaryota > Metazoa > Mollusca > Cephalopoda > Octopoda > Octopodidae > Octopus > Octopus bimaculoides. The sequence continues at coordinate 33,521,080 of NC_068990.1, read as the reverse complement.
AGCTACTTAATTACTTTGATCCCAATGCTCAAATGATACTTATTTTATCAACTCTAAATGGATTAAAGGTAAAGTCAACTTAGGTGGCATTTGAACTCAGTATGTAAAGACAGATGAAATGCCGCTAAGCATTTTACTTGCATGCTAATAATTCTGCCAGCTCATCACCTTAATTATTTTTCTCATATTTAAAACTGATTTGTTTGAAAAACTTAACTATAAAGAAATTCATCAATATTAGGATGTATTCCTCCTTAAATACATATGTCTGTGTCCTTTCCATTTGGATAGGGTTAGTTGTTACATTCTGCATAACTTAATATATCTGCCAACTTCCATCATTTAACATCTATGTTCCATGCTGGAATGGAATGAATGGGTTGATAGAATCCAACATGTCTATGGGCTGCATCATGTTTCAGTCACTGCTGTGGCATGTTGTCTACAGTTGGATGCCCTTCTTAATGCCAACTCCTTTACAGTTCGTATTGGGTGCCTTTTTTTTTTTTTTCATGTCACTGACACTTGTGAGGCTGCCATTCAGTTTGCAAGATTATGAATCCAGAGGGGGCACCTTTTTATTAGGAGATGAGAGGTAAAAGACAGGAAGAAGTTTGAGAAAAGGAGCCAGTGCAGAATAAGTTGTTTTGTTTGTTTGTTTGTTTTTTACTGTAGAGGAGCTACATGACTACTCCCATTTTAGAAGAGAGGGTAGGAGTGATTTACTGGAGCTAGAGTGATCAGGAGGAGGAGGAGGTTGGAGATTACTGACAGTGATGACATCAGACGACTAATTCTGAAAAGGCAGACATGAGCAAGAAGAGAGTGGGATGAAGTTTGGGCAGGTTGTAGGGATGAGAGAGGCAGGTGCAGTGCATGAGGAGAGTGGGAGGCATATGGTTGTGAGGAGGAAAGATAGTTGTTGACTCAGTGGGAGTGGGAGGGGGGAGAGGTGTCAATGAAAGTGTGGGTGCTGCTAGAATTCAGCAAATTCTCATTATCACATTGACTGTCTTTTTAAACTTTGATATTTACAACTGACAGAAAATGGTAATCTGATTCTCCACATTAATAATATATCTCACTGGAAGTGTGTTGACAACTAATCTATTTTCTGCAGCTCAGAATATCCGCTTATAAAAGTCCATCTAGGGGTAATTCCAAATATCTAAATGGATGTTGACTATTATGTTGCAATATGTCCAACGACTAAACTATTCCTCAACCCCACCCCCATTAATTTTTATTATTCTATTAATGTTTACATTACCGATGATATTATTACTTGTAACATCTCAACTTGTTATCCTTAATATTGCTTCTGAAATTTCAAGATCACACTGTTGTAATATCATTAAGAGATTCTTAACTGTCTTTGCTATATTTTATTTAGGTATTTAAAAGCTATAATCTCAAATTATTGTTAATAAATTTTAAAATACATAATGCCATTAGTACAAGCCTGGAATTGGTGGATAATGCAGTCTAAGAACTTGTCGTCTAATCACAATATTAAGTTTCTTTAACTGGTTAGATAAATAGTGGGGGAATTGAATGGCCACATAGTAAATAGTTTATGAATACTGGAAGAAAATAATGCCTATCAGACCGGCATCATATTGGTGCTTAGTTGCATTGAGTTTGTGCCAGATAATTCTAGCATTGTAGCAACAGAGGAAATATTGGTGTGTGTGTGTGTGTGTGTGTGTGTGTGTGTGTGTGTGTGTGTGTATGTAGTATAATGTCCTAGTATAGGACTTGCAAGTGTTCCTAGAAGTAGTTTATGGCTTCTGTTAACAAGGTGACATGGTTAGCTTCAAAGGAGGCTGTTCTGAATGTTAAGTAGTGATAGCTAGTGCTGGACAAAACCCAACCACTCATCCTAGCACGTAGATAGATAGATAGATACACACACACACACACACACACACACACACACACACACGCACATATATATATATTGTTATATTTGGGGATGGCTATTCATTGCTTTTTTCCATTCAACCTCATGTACTATATACTTGTTCTTCACTTCAGCTTTATTATTATTGTTCTTATTTTAGTATCTTTGTCTGAAATCTTTTGTCACACCTCCTGTGACCTCTTCGGTGATTCTCCATCCCATGTGACTCTTCCTGTTCTGTTTAGACCATTCTTTCTGCAGTGTGTTACCACAGGCTAAAATGAAACATTTGAGCTTAACAAGAGCCTATACTCATCTATAAGGACAGAAACTCCCAAATAAGAACTAATTCAGATGGTGATGACCCATCCAATGCATATCAGCATGGAAAGCAGACATAAAACAATGACAATGATGATGATGATGCATGTGCATATATATATACATATATATATATGTGGATATATATATATATATATATATATATATATATATATA
>NC_068990.1:33511502-33518433 GCF_001194135.2 Octopus bimaculoides | reverse complement strand
ATATATATATATATATATATATATATATCCACATTCAATTATAGGTTAAATTAGCCTCATTAAGAGATGGTATCATCTAATGAATTACTGGTTTAATACCAAATATTTGTTGTGAATAATAATATGCATAAAACAATCGATTTATATACAAACCACAGTTTATAATCATTCAGAAGAATGATTTTTGCAGATAATAAATTTTTATTAAATGCTATATCTCTATTTTCTTACTTTCTTTGTGTGTGTGTGTGTGTGTGTGTGTGTGTGTGTGTGTATGCGTGTGTGTGTGTGTGTGTGTGAGTGTGTGCGTGCGCATGTGCATGCACATGCATGCACACATGTGTACATATGCACTGAGTTTTGCCTGCAGGTGCATAGAGCCTTCATGCAAGTTTTGACATGACATATCTGAGTTATAACTTACACGAAAATCTTGTGCAACCCACTGGCAAAACACAGAGTAACAAGAGACTGACTTGACCAAAATAAAATATATTACTAATCTCATCTTTGGCACTGAGCACTCATTTTTTTCCAACAGTCAATACCAAATTGATATATATTATATATATATTTATTAGCAACACAGGCAGTATTAATACTGAGAGGTAATATATATCCCCACTTAAAACGTGGATGTTCTGTTAGAACAAACTATACTGCGGTAGATACTATGAGAGAAACTCTCATATTGGCTTTTAGTTTAAAATATTTATGTCACTTGTAGGGAGATAAATCCATGCCACCTACTACGTCGAGACCACTAGATTATGGTCTTCTCAATGATGGACACTTGACCATTAGAGATAGCAGAGATTAATCTCACCACCAACGATATATAGAATAACAGCTCCAAAGCAGGCGTTGGCATCACAATTAGCCAGTGAATATTTATGTGGCATCAACACCAGTGCATTTTATGTGGCATCAGCAGCAGTATCATTTTACATGGTACCAGCAGCAGTGCTTTATATGTGGTACTGTAACCAGTGCATTTTATGTGGCAACAGCACCAACAGGATCACCAAACAAACTGCAAGACAAAAACCCCTTAAGCTGTAATGGGGGGGGGGAGAGCATTGTACTTGCCGTAAATTTTAAAGGGACTAAAACTATATACCACAAATAGAAAAAGAGCTCTGTATATTCGTAGGAATGTATGCGGTAGTGGTTGGTAGTGGAAAAAAAGAGTAGTGAGTGTATGGTAGACAGTGTATCTTCTGTATCTTCAGTAGCGTATGATGGTTGAGGGGAGGGGCAGGTGTAGACAGTTCAAGACCATCAAAGATGATCAACAAATCATTGGATTACAGCTGAAATCAGTTTATTTCTGACTAAAATTGATGGCACATATCTAATATAAACAATTGATATCAATGCACACATGCTGTTACTGAAGCTGCACCTCTCCCTTCTTCATCCCCTCCTCCACCTCCTCCACTTCCATTCTCTATGACAGCTACAAACACAAACAAAAACATAGAGATAAATATCGAGCAGACAAAATCAACTACTACCACCACCACTACTACTACTACTACTACGCAATAACAACAGCAGCAACTGTGATACTACACCTTACAACAAAACCTGTTTGTTATCATATAATTAGATTTTTCACTTCAAATTCTTTTTAATTTGCTCAAAATTGAAAATTAGGCATTTGTATTTATTTATTTGTTTATGAACATTATATTACCACTACCAACAGCATCCACTCTCTCTCTCATCCTCACTACCATCACAATGCCGATCTTCCTCCTCAGCTCCATCATCATTACTGTCGTCGTCATCGTAATCGGTCATCGTCATCATCATCATCATCACTCCACTCCTTGTGTTTCTTATTTATGCTTCTTCAGCTTCTTTATGCTATTATTATTATCATTATCATTACTATCATCTATTATTGTTAATATTATTATTATCATTATTATCATCATTATTATTATTATTATTACTACTATTATTATTATTATGTTTCTTTTTTCTTTTTGTTTCAGTTCTGCCATTTACACAGTGACTAGATATGAGTTTAAGCAGTGATAGTTTCACTTTTTTTTTTGTGTTTCTTTCTTTTTTCTTTGTGTTTCTTTCTTCTTCTTTTTTTTTTCTCTCGTGTGCTTTGTATTTTTACATTTAAATTCAAAATGTGATTTTCCAAGTTTTCTCAGGAATGTCAATCACTTCTGACAGATTTTCAATTGAAAATTAGTATGTGAACATTGTAAAAGTTCCTGTTGTATTTTTGGTGTGCTGTCTATTTCCTATTGGTTGAACAGTTTGACAGAACGGAGTATGCTGGATAATATGGCATGGCATATTGAGATAGATGATTCTGTTTGTTTTATGGGATAGGAAGCTGGGTAAGGAAGTGGGTGGGATGCTCTTTGTTTATACACACTTTACTCTACACACATTTATATTCAACTCATAATCTCTGTACGTACATACTTACGGATATATATGAATATATATATATATATATATATATATATATATACACACACACACACACATTCTTTTATGAACAGACACAGACGTGTGCATGTGTGTTTCTGTATATACCCACACATACACACATTCATACATACATACATACATTCATACATGTACCCACACCAACATACATTCACACATAAGCAAATAGTGAAGCATGGCATCATACATTCGCATGTAAACACTGACTGATTTACAAATATATACTCACGTACACTATTGCACACAAGCAAAAGAGAAATCTACACATGCAGATGAGAGAAAATATATAGAAGTAACCACTGGAAAGTTACGTGCAAAGAATGCTGCCATTACCAATAAGTCATGTATATATTGATGACGTACCATTTTTGATATATTTTCTCAGTGGGTAAACATTTGTTAAATGGAAATGAGGTTTTATAGATATACATAAATACCAGAATATGTAACAGTTAATAAAATTAGTGGTTAACATTTTCGGTAAAACAATATTGTAGATCAGCAGAATCAGAAGAGTATTGGACAAAATGCCTTGTGGTATTTGGCTAAGGCTCTTTGTGCTCTCAGTTCAAATCCTTATTTCTTGACTGCCCACAAGGGGCAACACACAGAGGGGACAAACAAGGACAAACAAACAGATTAAGTTGATTATATCGATCCCAGTGTGTAACTGGTACTTATTTAATCGACCCTGAAAGGATGAAAGCCAAAGTCGACCTCGGCGAAATTTGAACTCAGAACGTAGCGGCAGACAAAATACCGAAAATTATTTCACCCGGCATGCTAACATTTCTGCCAGATCACCGCCTTTCTAAGTTCAAATCCTGTTAAGGAATTTTCAAAGTCCCTGAGACTGGTAGCAGGTAGGGAGAAGATTATCTACAGCCTCAAAACCTTGTCCAAATACTTGCAACAGGCTGGACTCAGTCAAAGGCTCCCAAGAACAAGACAGTGATGATATTAAATGTAACAACCACTGAAGAACACTAGCAGTCTCACAACAGGCTTCCACACAGTTTCCATCTGTCCCAAGGTTGTAGTAGAAATGACTTCTCTAAAGTGATGCTCAATGAGAATGAACTCAAAACTTCATAGTTGCCAAGCAAATTTCTTAATACAGGCCATACCTGCACTATAAACTTCTTAACCATAAAGCCACACAGCCATGCATCCTCTCAACTACCAGCCACACAACCATGCCTGCAATTCATAAAGTGCTTCCTGACATGACTACTGCCACTACTTATCTTAGACTAGTCTTCATTAGTTACAATTCACTTGTGACATTCTACTATATTTGAATACCCTTTAAGCATTCAAATTTCTTTTTTAAATGTATTCACATTGTTTTGAATTAACCATGCTTTATCTTGTAGCTTCAAGATTTCAATTGTGTGTTTGTATATTTTTAGAATGACCTTGTAGGGTAGATGTGAGAGGTTGGATCTGGTCAGAATATTTGAGCCGAATATGGCTGGATTAAATGTTAAAGGGATAATGTCTATTTGCTCACTATTTGGTAAACTAACTTGTACACTGGTGTAAGTTTAATACTTGTTACTGATTCTCTGTGTAGCGAACCCTGTATGAAAGATGAAACTTCTGTCTTCCAAAAGTATATTTTCAAGACACAAGATTGTTTAAACATAAATGCTTTAGTATATGAAGATTTTAGTTTCCATGGCATGTCTGGAATTAGAATAATCTTGATGTGTGTGATGCTGTGGGGAGCACTTAAGTACTCCTACTATCGCTGTCACTTGTTGCTACACATATATAAGAGTAAATACTGATTTTCAATTTTATAAATTGTTTTCTTATTTATGCATGAATTTTATTGGTTTTTCTCACACTGGTCAGTATAAGTTGATGCTTAAGTTGATAACTGTGGAACAAAACCAAAAAAAAAAAAAAAAAAAAAAAAGTAGAGATGGAATTTCAGTGGGTGGTAGAAATCCATTGAAGAAGGATTAGCTAATGTTTTCTCAATTTCCTGTAATTTAAAGGTGGCGAGCTGGCAGAAACATTAGCAAGCCGGGCGAAATGCTTAGCAGTATTTCGTCTGTCTTTACATTCTGAGTTCAAATTCTGCCGAGGTCAACTTTGCCTTTCAACCTTTTGGGGGTCAATATATCAAGTACCAGTTGCTTACTGGGGTCAATCTAATTGACTGGCCCCCTTCCCCAAAATTTCAGGCCTTGTGTCTAGAGTAGAATAATTTCCTGTAATGCAGATCAACAGACAGACATAAGAAAAGTCAGAGATTTTTAGTGTGATTTAGCATGATATGAGATTGTAGATATGAAGGCAAAATATCCAGTGGAGCATCCAGTTGATTAGGAATGAAGGTAGTATGAAGTCAAGGGGAGCAGAGAATGTTGTAGTTGTGGTAGAATTAATAGGGAAAAGACAGAAAATCTCTAAATCAGTGGTTATAATGTGATGGTGGGTGACTCTTTGTTGATCATTCAGTATTATTTGATATTGTTGCTGTGATAGTCAGTCCTGATATAGAATAACTTCATTTTGTTCCATTAATTCGTTTTTTTGTTGTTGTTGTTTTTAGGATACCTTGTTTATTTACAATTTCTGTGAAATCATCTTAGAACATACAAGCAGATTTTAACTATTGTGACAGTTATAAAATCTATCGGTTTGGTTTATTACTGAAAAACTTGATAGAAGAACTCGGCTTCAGCAATTTCCCAACTGAGAAAATTAGGATGTGAAGCATCTCGGTAGTCGTACTAGCTTTGGTTTTCATTTCAGATTGAATAGAAAAAAGTACCATTCCTGAGCTGTACCCTTCCAGCAAATATATAGTGGAGGACATTTTAATCCTGTAGTACTGGTGATCTGATAAAATGTTATCAGACCAAGGAGTAGAGAGATTGACTATAGAAAGGACATCTGGCTGTAATTATATGTTACTTGTGGCAGTATTAGAAATACTCTCTCTTTTTACTCTTTTACTTGTTTCACCACCTTTAGTCAAGCAAATCAACCCCAAGACTTATTCTTTGTAAGCCTAGTACTTATTCTATCTGTCTCTTTTGCCAAACCGCTAAGTTACAGGGACGTAAACATACCACCATCAGTTGTCAAGCGATGTTGGGGGGACAAACACAGACACACAAACATATACACACACACATACATATATATATATACATATATATGACAGGCTTCTTCACAAGGCTTTGGTCAGCCCGAGGTTATAGTTGAAGACACTTGCCCAAGGTGCCACGCAGTGGGAATGAACCTGGAACCATGTGGTTGGTAAGCAAGCTACTTACCACACAGCCACTCCTGCACCTATATCAATATAATCAATATTATTATTTGAGACATAAGGCATCAATCTATCAGAATCGTTAGCATGCCAGGTGAAATGCTTACCGATATTTCATCCATTGCTATGTTCTGAGTTCAAATTCTGCTGAGGTTGACTTTGCCTTTCATCCTTTCAGGGTCGATAAAATAAGTACCAGTTGAACACTAGGGTCGATGTAATTGACTCATCCCCTCCCCCCCTCCAGACTGCTGCTCTTGTGGTAAAATTTCAAATCATTATTATTTGAGACATAAAAAATATCACTACTACTACTACTACTACTACTACTACTACTACTACCATCACCATGATTACTTATTTAGTTTAGATGCCTGGCCTACTTTTAAGAGAATCATCAGAATGCATGCGTAAACACCACTGCTGTGTATTCCATCAAACCTCTTCAGACGAGAACCCTCCATTGATTTTTTTCAGCATTATACATTATGATCTGCAGTCTAGAATATTTATCACCAAAACAGGAAGAAGTGATTAACTTTTGATTAGAAGTGAAAACAGTTCTGTTGATTCTGAAGATCTAATTTACATTGAGTTTCTTTCATGTTTTATTCTTTATGTGTTAGTTTAGAAAGCTGAGATTATATAAAGCTATTCTTTAACCCTTGTTTCTTAACAAATCCAATCCAAGAAACTCTGATATGCAACCAATTATACTTGTAGTGCACACATTCTGTGGGTAAGAGGTTAAAAATATTGCTGACAATTTCTGTGAAACACTAACGAGTTAGCAGTGTTTTATGATCTGCATTACAATATTGATAAACTTCCCATGTTTACCTCATCAAATATTGAAAAAGTCTTGTTTCAATATTATTTGCTCAGTCTTAGCTAAAAACTGCAATAAAATTTAATGAACAGGAAACAAGTGTTTTATTTAAAGAAGAAGAAGAGCGGATAAATCAATGTTCATTTGTTTTATATAAAGTCCAGTTTACTTTAAATTTTTTTAGAGTTTAAAAAGCTGAGTTTATTTGTAAAGTGCTTCGTTCACATTGAACGGGGAAGATGATGAAAGGAGGAGAAAAAAAATGCATTCATTAATTGAATTCTTTCATTCTCTCTCTCTCTCTCTCTCTCTCTCTCTCTCTCTCTCTC
>NC_068990.1:33508932-33511492 GCF_001194135.2 Octopus bimaculoides | reverse complement strand
TCTCTCTCTCTCTCTCTCTCTCTCCCTCTCTCTCTCTCTTTCTTTCTCTCGCTCTCCCTCTCCCTCTAAGTTTTTATGTATACACACACACACACACACACATAGTTGTGTGAGTATATATGACTGTGTGTCAATATGTATGTAGAATAAGAAGATTATTTAATTTAAGTGTTTTGTCTGTGATTCACCCTTTTTTGGACATAAATAAAATAGACATATGTTATTTTCCAGTTAAGCAGTCTATAATTTAATTGAATAACACGCTTCTAATGAAATGAAGGAAAAATAAAAAGAGCAAAGATTAAATAACTTGAAATATTTAATATTTTCCTGTGTAAAAGATTTGTTTTCTGTCTGTGTTGACAATTTCCTTTCTTCTTTAATCAGATGATCATGAAAGTGTTGTTCTCAATATGATTATTATTACTACACTATCATTATTATTATTATTATTATTATCATTATTATTATTATTATTATTATTATTATTATTATTATTATTGTTATTATTATTATTGTTATTATTTATAATGATAATAATAATAAAAATAATATTAATCATGATAATAAAATTATGTTTCTTCTTCGCTATATTTTCTTATATGTTCTCCTCTAGCCATATAAATTCTGTCTCAATGTCAATGGTTACACAATATATTTCAGATGGCACTGCAGACTTTCTTTTCTAAGTGAGTAATGAGTTTAAGAGAATTTAAATATATCAAAAAATAAGCAAAGCAAAATGAAATGTTTTTCTTCATATGTTAAATAAATAACAACAAAGTAACAACAGCAACAACGACTATGATAATAATAATAATAATAATGGTTTCAAATTTTGGCACAAGATCTACAGTTTCAGGGGAGGGACTAAGTTGATTACATCAACCCCAGTGCTGAACTGGTACTTATTTTATTGACCTCGAAAGAAGGAAAGGCAAAGTTGACATCAGCAGAGTTTGAACTCAGCATGTAAAGTTGGACAAAATGCCACTAAGCATTTTGCTTGGCATGCTAACCATTCTGCCAGCTTGTCGCCTTGTTAATGATAATAATAATAATAATTTCTCATTAAGGCATAAGGCCAACTATTATGAGGGGAGGAAATTGGTTGATACCATGAGCCACAATATTTGACTGATGCTTTATTTTATCAACCCTGGTGGAATGGAAGTGGAAGTGTATAGCTTAGTGGTTATGGTGATGATCACAACATGATCACAACATTGTGGTTTCAATCCCTGGATCAGGTGAAGCATTATATTTTTGAGCAAAACACTTCATTTCACATTGCCCCAGTCTACTCAGCTGGTAAAAGTGAGCAATAATAATAATTTCTCATTTAGGCACAAGAGTGATGATCACAACATTGTTGTTTCAATCCCTGGATAAGGTGATGCTTTATATTTTCGAGCAAAGCACTTCATTTCATGTTGCCCCAGTCTACTCAGCTGGTAAAAATGAGTAGAAGAATACACACACCACAGAATCTGGGGAACTAGCTTTATGAGAATATGGCTTGGAAAGGACATTTGATCCTTGTATTATTATTTTTATTTTTTGGTGGGATGAAAGGCAAAACTGACCCTAGCAGAATCTGAAACCAGAATGTAAACACCAGAAGGCATTTTTTCAAGATATGTTAATGATTCTGTCAGGTCATTTTTCCTCACATGTAATCTACAAATGTAGAAATATATCAGTAATCTGCAGGTAAGAGTATGAAAAATTTAAAGCATTAGAGTAAAGTTGAACTTTGTGTTAATCTCAGAGTTTGGGTGGTCTGTTGGAACAATGTTAATATTGGTACTTAGAAAAGAAGCCTGACAGAATCGTTAGAGCAGTGGAAGAATTGTTTTGTAATGTTTGTTCCAGCATTTTACATTGTGAGTTTAAATGCTGCTGAGGTCTTTTTTGCTTTTGTCTTTCATCCTTCTGTGACTATCAAGAATATATCATATTACTGGGGTCAATGGATTTGACTAACCAACTTTACACAAACTTCTGGTTTTCTGGCTTTGTTAGAAGGATTATTACCTCTGCCTTAGTGAAGGCAGAGGTATTATTTTCAGTTGTGTTTGTTTGTTTGCCCATGGACAAGATATTTCAAGAACTGCTGGATGAATTTGGATGAAACTTTCAGAGATGTTTGGCCTCGTGACTGGCACAAACTGATTATATTTTGGGATCGATCCCGTACCGGACAAGGATTCTGGATTATTTTTTATATTTTCTTTACTTTACCTGTATATGTAATGTTTCACATAGTTCTCTTGTACATGCACACACATACACACACATACTCATACATTTTCAGCATTGAACATTACCATCCCATTTCCATTGTACACACACACACATGCAAACATACCTCTCTTTTACACACACATATACTCACACTTCAAATGCCATTCGTCAGCTTTTTCACTCCTTCCTTTGTTATTCATCTATCACCCCTTCCTTTCTCATTCATACAACACTCTCTTTGCCTTTTATCTCCTCTACCTTCACCTTTCACTCTGGATCTGTTTTCATATATATATATATATATATACATATA
>NC_068990.1:33504674-33508922 GCF_001194135.2 Octopus bimaculoides | reverse complement strand
AACTGGCCGGCTGACGACGCGGTGGCATATCTACAGCTATGTTCTGAGTTCAATTTCTGCCGAGGTCAACGTTACCTTTCATCCTTTCGAGAATCGATTAAATACGTACCAGTTACGCACTGGGGTCGATATAATTGACTTAATCCGTTTGTCTGTCCTTGTTTGTCCCCTCTGTGTGTAGCCCCTTGTGGGCAGTAAAGAAATAAGAAACGTTAGCACATTGGGTGAAACGCTCAGTGTTTCCTTCTATAGACTGGGGCTGACCAAAGCCTTGTGACTGGATTTGGTCGATGGAAACTGGAAGAAGTTTGTTGTGTGTTTCTCTTTGTTCTGTTGTTGCATGATATTTGTGATATTTGTAAATAAGCTTCACCATCATATAAGAGGTGTTGTTGATTTCCAGTCTTTGACTAAAACATATTCAACCATGAGGAATTATCACATTGCTTGGAAACACAGAAGGGTTAGCAACAGGAAGGGCATCCAACCATAGGAAATCTACTTCAGTGAATCTCATCTGTCCCATACATGCATGCAAAAGCAGATGTTATTGCTGTTGTTATGTTGATGACAATGATGATGATAATTCATTTGAATACTAATAAGACTTTCAAATTACTCTGTCTATGGCATTGTCCCTGCAGAGACATGAAAAGTAAACTTGAACTCTGAACTAAACATTTAGTTCTGTGTTCTACCACTTTTAGCAAGTCTTGATAGCAGTCATAAAGGTATCGAGATAGTAATGATAGCGAAGCAGTCATATGATATCAAGGTGAGGTAGTCATGTGATATCAATAATACTGAGATAGTCAATGCCGTGGTGAAATACTTATATCGCATCAGTTACAACTTTAATGTTATTATCACAGTTGTTACGATAGGTGGCAATAAAAGTGTAAAAAGTTGTAATTGTTGAAATAATATATCAGTTATTAAAGTAATTACACAACAGGTAGAATAATATTAATATCAGTAAATTGAATTATATATAATATGGCAGTTGTAGAATTTCAAATAACACCTTCTCTCTGAAAAAGATTGAAGTGATAAATTACAGATATTATGTAAAGTGATGGATTTCCATCACTTTTAATGATGATTATTCAGTTATTTGATTGACTGAGCTATATCTACTTATTGAATAAGCATGAAAGTGACTGAGTATTCCACAGACTTTTGTACCCATAATGTGTACCCAGGTAGAATCTGTGAGACAGTGTGACAAGGCTGGACCTTTAAATCCTTTTTACTATAGACACAAGGCTGAAAATTGGGGGTTAGGGATGTGATCGATTATATGAACCCTCAACGCTCAACTGATACTTATTTTATCGACCCTTAGACAATGACAGACAAATCTGACCTTGGTGGAGTTTGGGTGCAAAACATAAAGATGGACAAAATACCACAATGCATTATGTCCAGTGTACTAACAGTTCTGCCAGCTCACCACTTTTACCTTTAAAGGACATGTGCACTCCATTCACTGGGCTTCCACGCAGTTTCCAACAACTTGGTTTCACTCAAAGCTTGGTTAACCCTAGGCTAGTCATTTACCCAAGATGCCACCCAGAGGAATCAAAACCTGGACCTTGTGGTTGCAAAAGAAATTTCTCAATCATTTGGCCATGCTGTAATGATAAAGTGAAGTAGTGAACCAAATATCATTATTTTGACTATTAGTGGAGGCATGTGGCTTAATGGTTAGAGTGTTGGACTCATGATCATAAGACTGTAGTTTCGATTCCTGCATAGTGTTCTGGAGCAAAACACTTCATTTTACATTGCTCTAGTTCACTCAGCTGACAGGAATAAATAATCTAGCAACAGACCGGCTTCCCATCCCGGTGGGGAATTCATATGCCATGGAAACCAAGAAACCAGCCCTTACAAGTTGACATCACTTGAGAAAGTAAACTTTACCTTTACTTTTTTACTTTGACTATTTCTAAACAGAGTTTGAGGTACTGTGATTGTGAAAATTATTGACAAAAATTATATTATAATACAAAAAAAAAAAGGTGGCGAGCTGGCAGAAACGTTAGCATGCCGGGCGAAATGCTTAGCAGTATTTCATCTGCCGTGACGTTCTGAGTTCAAATTCCGCTGAGGTCGACTTCGCCTTTCATCCTTTCGGGGTCAATAAATTAAGTACCAGTTACACACTGGGGTTGATGTAATTGACTTAATCCCTTTGTCCTTGTTTGTCCCCTCTATGTTTAGCCCCTTGTGGGCAATAAAGAAATAAGAAATTATATTATAATACAAAAACCTTGAATTTTGAAATATATTAAAAGTTTCCTTCATAATTTTATGTAATAGCATTCTCAAGTTTCATACACGAATATAATAATGACAAAGTTATTTGTTAATGCTAAATTCCTTTGCATCATAAATTATTTTTAAAATAAATTCCAACAGTGTGATTCATTAGAAATATAGTTACAAATGGATTAAATTAGTTATTACAATGAAACTTCAAATCAGCAAGAGACCTTTACTTAGAAAACTATACTTACTGTCAGGAACTTTCTAAGGGTATTAGCAGTTCTTGAGAGTTCGAATTTCTATGACTACATGGGTTTGACAGGAATATACTGAAAATGTCAGTGCATACTTTTTTCCCATGTACCAAGAACTCTGGTGACAACATGCAATATTTTCATTTTTGTATTTCACAGTTTTTCAATTTCAGTTTCTAGTTTTGATGTTTGCTCAACTTTTCAGCTTCATTTTTCAGGCCATAATTCTCTGGAATTAAAAAGACTAGTCTTCAACTTTGTTGTTATGAACCACTTTATCTCAGTAATTAGCTATATCAACAGCCATGTCCCTATGTCTTTAGTACACATTTTCAATAGAAACAATTCTTCAGAATCTGATTTAGAACTTCAAGCAATAAACGTCCGTATCCCACTTTTAGCTGACAGTAAAGAAGTCATATTCAGAACAATTCTTGATCTAGCTGATCATTATCCTATAGCTTACCTGGCATTCCATCGGTTATAACGACTAGGGTTCCAGATGATGCAATCAACAGAACAGCCTGCTCATGTAATTAACATGCTAGTGGCTGAGCATTCCAGAGACATGTGTACGCTTAATGTAATTCTCAAGGAGATTCAGCATGACACAGAGTGTGACAAGGCTGGCCCTTCAAAATATAGGTACTATTAATTTTTGCCAGCTAAGTGAACTGGAGCAATGTGAAATAAAGTGTCTTGCTCAAGGACACAACGCATCACTGGGAACTGAACTCACAACTTTGTGATCATGAGCCAAATACCTTAACCAATAAGCCATGAAACTTCACTTCCTGTGGCTTAGAGCATCACATTTTCAACTTTTCCTTAAAACAGTGAAAGGAATTATTATCATAATGTTTTTACATGATAATAATATGTTTTTACATAATGATAATTTTTCCAGCTCACTGCTGGCAGAATCATTAGCATGCTGGATGAAATGCATAGCAGTATTTCACCCATCGCTACGTTCTAGGTTCAAATTCCACCAATGTCGACTTTGCCTTTCATCCTTTCAGGGTTGATAAATTAAACACCAGTGAAAAATTGGGGTCGATATAATCGACTAGTCACCTCCCCACAAATTTGAGGCCCTGTGACTCCAGCAGAAAGGATTATGTTTTTACTTTGTTTTATTTTAAGAGTTGCACCTAAGTCCCAACCAAATTTGTCAAGGGACAAGAAGGTTTTGTATCTAAAGATGCTAACATGTGAGATGCAACAAAAATTGTTAAGGGACAAGGCTTTGTATCTAAAGATGCTAACAGGTGAGATGCTGTGTAATTGAAAACATTGATGTCTGTGGGAGAAAAGAAAACAGAGTTTGTAAGGATACATTTACAAGGAGAGAAATTTCTATAGAATATATGACGTGCCCATAAATACGATCTTTTGTAATTCACTTATTTGGGGCTTGCCAGGGATGGCAGGTATTGATATCTGACTGTTATCTCAGCTCATCGATACCATATACTCAATTCACTTGAAACAAATTCAAATTGCTGGTCTGAGATATATGCAGATAGCATAAAATCTGGTTTTAAGGAATACAGTGTTTTTTAACACTCTACGTCTTATGTGACTTTTCCTAAAAGCGTTTGAACAGAACACATACATTAAGAATGTGACATCAATAATGTTTATGCTATTAAAGCTGCTTCTAACTCAAATTGATATGTAGATATATATATATATATATATATATATATATATATATATA
>NC_068990.1:33503207-33504165 GCF_001194135.2 Octopus bimaculoides | reverse complement strand
GGTGTGAGAAAATATATGAATGAAAGAGAGAGAAAGAGAAAGACAGAGAGAGTCAGCAAGAGTAAAAAAAAAATAGAGATAGAGATATTAAAATTATCAGAAATATATGTAGATTATCTTACACACACACACACACACACGTGTACACACACACTCATGCACGCACGCCAGCACACACACACACACACACATATGTTCACACATTTACTTCCAGGTATTTTGTTAGTGTTTTTTTTTTTTTATTCAAACAATCTTGTTTATAAATTTTAATTCTTGATGAGAAAATCTGAATATGCAACCAAAAACATTAAGTATAAAAATATTTGTGGGAAAACTGTTGACAATGGTTGCTGCTGTAGATTGGCAAGGGAGATTCCATTGAAAATATACAACCAAAACCATTCTCTTATCTTGGCATCTTGCCTGTAAATACCTTCTGTAATATTGCATATATTCTATGGCTATTAGGGATTCCATTCTCTCTTTTTGGAGTGTGACGGCTTTGTTGTTGTTTTGGTGTTAATAGTGGTGGTGGCGGTGGTGGTGGTGGTGGTGGCAGCTGTGGTGGTGACGGTGTTGATGGTGTTACTGCTGTTGTGCTTTGCTTTGGCTATTTGTATAGTTGTTTTTGTTGTTGTTGTTTTTACCATCATTGTGCTCTGTTGTTGTTTTCGGTGGGTTTTGAGAAACGGAGCAAGTTTGGTGTTAATGGAGTTTTGCTTTATGTCCATCCCCATCATCTTCATTGTTCCATCAACTTTACCATCACCATCATCATCGTCATCATTACTGTCGTCGTCATCGTCATCATCATCATCATCATCAATGTGGCCATCGTTATTTTATTAATGCATTTAAGAGATCTGTTCTCAACCACCACTACCATCACCACCACCACCACTACCATCACCACCACCACCACTACCATCACCACCACCACCACTACCATCACCACCAC
>NC_068990.1:33486746-33503135 GCF_001194135.2 Octopus bimaculoides | reverse complement strand
AACCACCACTACCATCACCACCACCACCACTACCATCACCACCACCACCACTACCATCACCACCACCACCACCAGCACCACTTCAACCACCAGTACCACCACTACCACTTTTCTCATTTTTGTCTTTTTGTCTTCCTGTTTTTTTGTTCTTTCATTTTTTTTTCTCAATATTATGTTGTTGTTGTTCCAGTAATTGTCCACTTGTATAAAACCCTGCTACCTTGCTATTGTCCGTTTTCAACCACACTGCTCTCTTCCAACACCACCTCCACCACCTCATTCCTCTCAATATTCAATGTAATTACATTTCTATACTTCACCAATATTTGTTATCCAGGTTTAATCTGCTGACAGCTGTGAATAGTAAAGTCAGGTTATTTTGGGACTCTCCTCTCTGTGCTCCCATACCTGGCCATTATTACTTCTTTCTCTCCTAACTCATTGTTCAAACCACCTTCCTTCCCTTTTGCTCTCTTTTTCAGTCATCGTAACCTCGTCCACCTCTACCCGTCTCTCATTCATACAACAGCAACAACTCAATGAAATATATATAAATGAATACAATTATGCTACGTGGACCAGGCGGTGATAGTGATGTGTAGTATGTGCCTATTCTGCTCGCTGGTGATAAAGAGAAGTGGTGGGTATTAGGAGAGGAAATGTGGGTGGGAGAGGAGAAGGTTAATGGGGTAGATCCCCCCCCTCGGGGACATGTATTACCAGTGTAGTTTTAGGATATAAAATCTGCTATGACGGGCGGGTCTTCTTGGGTACAGCAAGGTGCCAGATATTTTGGTCCTTTGTCATCTCCTTTATGAGGCTTAGTGTCTTGAGACCAGTCTTCACCATTTCATCCCATGTCTTCCTGGGTCTCTCTCTCTCTTCCACAGGTTCCATCCACTTTAAGTGATTGCCACTTCAGTATGCAGCCATCCTCATCAAATGACCAAACGAGACAGTCTTTTTTCTTTGGCCCTCTATTTAACAAATATCTGCATACTCTGATCCCCTGTACAGCACACATCTATGCACTACAATCCTCCATGTAACTCCACATTTACACATAGTAGTCCTCTAAGTAACGCACTACATGTGGCTCTTCATGTAATGCACTACATGCCCTCCATATATCATACTCTGTGTACACACTGAAATCGTTCATGCAACACTACTTCAACACACTGTTGCCCTCCATGCGACACACTACATCTATATATTACATGCCAACTGTAGAAATGTACCAGACAATTCATACATACTGTGAGGATCATCTTCCCTTCCTATGAGGCAGATATCACTTATAAACCATTAATCTTATCCTCTTCAATCATCTGGTTGTTGTCATTTCCTACTACTTTGATTTTGATTAAATGACTGACAATGAGATTGAACTTTATTAATTCCCCAAATGTCAAGTTGTTATAACAAAAGTAACAACAACAATAAATAATAATAATAATAATAATAATAATAATATAATGTGCACATCTCCATGCTTGCGTGGGTGGGACAGAACTTGTTGAGGTGGATTTTCTATGACTGGATGCCCTTCCTGTCACCAACATTCACCTCTTTCCAAGTAAGGTTATCTTCACCATGATTGGACAGATTTTCATGAGAGAGTGGAAATGGACTCTACTTTATTGATATTGATATGCATTTAGTGAACGATATTTCGACATCTTGTGTCTTTTTTTAACCAGTTGATGACACACAAGATGTTGAAATATCGTTCACTAGATAACAATGGCACTCTTCTTTTAATTTTGATTCTATATCTTCAGGAGGAGTTATCTCAATCTTTTCTACATTAATAATGATAATGATGATGATGATAATTCTTTCTACTATTGGCACAAAGCCTGAAATTTGGATAGGAGGGGACTAGTCAATTAGGTCATATGCCCTGCCCCCAACTGCTCAACAGGTACTTACTTTATCAACCCTTTTATGGAAGAAAGGCAAAGTTTACCCTAGTGGAATCTGAACTCGGAACATAATGAGCTAGAAGAAATGCTACAAAGCATTTTGTTTGATGCACTAATGATTCTGCCAACTCACTACCTTAATAATAAAAATAATAATAATAATAATAATAATAATGATAATAATAGTGGTGGTGGTGGTGATGATAATTCTTTCTAATTTTTGTAAAACAACCAGCAATTTTGAGAGGAAGGAACTATTTGATTACATTGACACCAGTACCAGACTGGTACCTATTTTATCAACCCCAAAAGGGTGAAATCATCATCATCATTTAGCATCTGCTTTCCATGCTGGCATGGATTAGATGGTTTGACTGAAACTGGTAAGCTGGAGACTTCTACCAGGTTCCAATCTGATTTGGCATGATTTCTACAGCTGGATGCCCTTCCTAACGCCAACTACCCCAAGAGTGTAATGGGTGAAATGTAAAGTTGATTTTGGCAATATTTGAACTCAGAGCATAAAAATAACTGGAAGCGTTTTGTCTGACATGCACGTAATTCTGCCAGCTCTATACCTTTTATTTGCATCCGTGGCATCCAATGAGGGGAACATTGCATTAAAAGTTTATGATTTGCTATAAAAAAAGGAAATGGGGAAAGAGAAGAATTGTGGGTGATAATATACTAGACTCTATGCCGCTGAGTATTACTTTCACTTTGTCTGCAGCTCAGTACTTTATCAAATGGATTACAAGTAGTGCCTTATGCTAAAAGTCAGGTGATTATTCATTGTGTATTGGTCTTTATATGGCAACACACAATTAGACACCACCCCAACTCATCTATTACATACAAAAATGTAGCTGCATCCTTTCAATTGTGACAAATTCTTTTCTTGTCATTTCTTTAATTCTTGTCACCTTAGACCAGCAGTAATCTCCTCAAGTATTCATGATTTCCCCTTGGCCTTGTTCCAGTTTGCAAAACAGCTGATGCAAGTTATTTCACCATACACACATTATATTAAGGTTAACAAATCAATGACAGTATTGGTAGACAAAGTATTACCAGCAGCCTCAGTTGTCCAACTGTTAGTTCTTTGTCAATTGATTTCAGCAGATAATTCAGTGTTAATTGCCATTAAGAACACAATTTGTAGCAGTAGAATTGAAAGGGTTAGCTATAAAATGAAAGGCAGCGTTTACAGAAGTCATTAAATGATGTGACATTAACTGTAGTTTGTGAGGCAGTATTACATCTAAGTGATATTAAATGACATGTAATACAACTGATTGTAGTGGAATGTAAAGTTAGAGAGACATAGATTGTGCAGTTTTCTTTCAACTATTCCCTAATTTCTTCATCTCCATTATCATTGTAGAATTATCCAAATTTATTAGACAGTTCAATCCATGCTCATTTATTCATTAAAGAATTCATGTAATTTCTAATTATTTTGCCCACACAGTCGTCTATTCTTTGTACTGTAAATCTAGTACATACATGATACCTTTCCACAACGCTACCATTAATATGTGTGCCCCTTAAATGTTAATTATGTATTGACCACTAAATCACAAACCTCTTTTCACAGTTAGTAATGAAACTATCATTCTTATTAGTCAAAATGATGTTATTTCTTAGTTTTAATTAGTTTGACGTCGGAGAAAATCTATATGTGAGCTTCCATTTATATAAACAGTGCTACAGACTTCTCGTAAAACATCAGTATATCCGGATTTCCTTTCATTACTTCTGCAAGAATATAATGTCTTGTCATTGGCTCAGTTATCAACTCCTGCAGTTAGTAACCACAACAATAGATTTCTATTTATACACATTCTGGAAATATCTCTTCATTCCTTTTGAATAACTCTAGACATGCTGTTTTAAGATGTCTAAATAACATGCAAACAGTCTTTTGTTGAATTCTAAGTTACATTTGCAAACGATATATCGGTAACTATCATGTTAGCAGAACAGTAAACTTCTGGTATGCTTCAGTACTAAGACTGTGGTCAGGGATCCATTGAATTCCTTAAAGGTGTAAATATATTCATGATTGCTTGTTATGGTATAAGTAAAATTCAATCTTGGCCTGTTTTGCTCTAGAAACCAGCAAGGAACATGAGAATATCCAGTACAAGTTACCTTTCTCCACACTTTTACATCAAACTGTTGACTAACCATGAGGTACACATCTTGTATTTGGATGTCAAGAAATTAAAGCTGCTACTATTTTGCATTTTAAATTGTTGTTGTTGTTGTTGATTCTATCATCATCACCATCATCATTAAGGTGCTGAGCTTACAGAATTGTTGTTCAGCAACATTTCTTCCAGCTCTTTATGTTCTGAGTTCAAATACCACTAAAGGTACCAGTTAAGCACTAGGGTCAATGTAATTGACTTAATCCCTTCCCCCAAAATTTCAGACCTTTTGCCTATAGTAGAAAGGATCATGATCATTATTATTATTATTAAAGAAGCAAGCTGGCAGAATCATTAGCATGCCGGGTGAAATGCTTAGCGGCATTTCGTCTGTCTTTATGTTCTGAGTTCAAACTCTGCCAAGGTTGACTTTACTCTTCATCCTTCCATGGTCGATAAATTAAGTACCAGTTAAACACTGGGGTTGATGTAATCGACTATACCCTTCCCCCAGATTTCAGGCCTTGTGGCTATATTAGAAAGTATTATCATTATTATCATTATTATTATTATTATTATTATTATTATTATTATTATTAAGGCAATGAGCTAGCGAAATCGTTAGGACACTGGGCAAAATGCTTAGCTGCCTTTCATTTGTCTTTGTGTTCTGAGTTCAAATTCCGCTGAGGTCGACTTTGCCTTTCATCCTTTCAGGGTCGATAAAGTAAGTACCAGTTGAACACTGGGGTCGATGTAATCAACTTATCCTCTCCCTCAAAATTGCTATCCTTGTGCCTATAATAGAAAAGATTATCATTATCATTATTATTAGAGAGGTGAGCTGGTGGAGTTGTTACTGTGCTGGACAAAATGTTTAGCGGCATTTCTTCTTGTGCTATATGTTCTGAGTTCAAATTCTACCAAGGTTGGTTTTGCCTTTCATCCTTTCAGGGTTGTTAAAATGTGTACTAGTTGAAAATTGAGGTTAATGCAATCGAATAGACTCCTTCCACAAAATGTCAGGCCTTGTATCTATCATCATCATTATTATTATTATTCTTATTGGTTCAAATTCTGCCGAGGTCAACATTGCCTTTCATCCTTTCAGGGTCAATAAATTAAGTACCAGTGAAGTACTGGGGTCGATGTGATCGACTAGTCTCCTCCCCCAAAATTTCAGGCCTTGTGCATTTAGTAGAAAGAATTATTATTATTGTTAGTGAGGCGGCTAGCTGGCAGAATCATTAGCATGCCAGGCAAAATACTTAGCAGTGTTTCTTCTGACGCTGCGTTCTGAGTTCAAATTCCACTGAGGTTGACATTGCCTTTCATCCTTTTGGGGTCGATTAATTAAGTACCAGTTGAGTACTAGGGTCGATGTAATCAACTGCCCCTCTCCCACCAAATTTCAGGCATTGTGCCTATAGTAAAAAGGCTTATTATTATCATTATTATTTGTTTGGGCATGTTTTCTGGGTGTATTGTGATGGTTGAAATGTTTAAAACATGATGTTGTAACACAATCAAGTGTTTTTAGATTCATCATTAGTTTTTAGAAAATAGACATATCTATTTTGTATTGAATAATTTTGTGCTAATATTTCTCTCGCTGCAGTTTTGTGTGTATGTTTGATGAATGACAGCACAAATATTGATTATTCTCTCACTTCACCCTCGCTTCACACCAACCTCACTCTTAAACATAAAGACTTTGATATACAAGATTAATCACTAACATTCATAGGTGTACTAATATAAAATTTATATCAGCAGTATGAATAACTAATCTTATCTAGCGGCTTGTTTATAATTCCAATGTTATTACATTTGTAGACTGTAACAATTTTTCTAATAAATATTCATTAAACTTTAATCTGTTGTATTTTGTATTCTGTTTTGCTATGAATGAAATTTTTTTTTATTGCGCTGATTCTGACAGAGATTCTCATTGGTATATAATAACCATTACCAAATTACAGTTATGAAACAGCAATGATTGAAATATTGTATTATTTACTGTTAAAGTCTTTTAAAATAGTTAAGTATTTATCCAGTTTGGGTTTATAGTCTTCCTTAATCATTAAACTGTTTATCAATCAGTATTAGATGCTAATTTTGTTCTCATTATTGAACTCAGGGAAAACCAGCATTTATTGTTTTAAATAAATAAATAAATAAACCAAATCGAGTGAAGAATTTGGAATAGTGTACCAAAAATCATAGCACTTTAAATGCTGGAAATCAATAGAACCATCTCAAATATGAATAAAACATGGTTGCATTCTAAAAATATTGATACATTAATTTTTCACTGCATTCTGTTTCAGATTGTTGCCAACTATTGTAGAGAGAAGCCATCAATGTAGTACCACATTAGTAGGGTGAATTGCTGTATGGCGGCAGAGTGGTGACTTTTAACAGTAGCTGGTTTGTTGTCTGTACTTATGTAGCAATTATAATTTTACTGTGGCAGACTTTGGATATGTTTTTGACATAATTTCCATCAAAACAAACAATATTTTTCCCTCCTCTGTTTTACAATGTTTGGTTGGTTTTTACAGGGTGGGATGCTTTAATCTATTTGCATTAAGATTTTTATCGATAAAATAGCTTTATAAATCTATATCTCTGGCCTTTGATCTCTTTTAGAAATACAATAGCCAAAAATAAATAATAAACACTGCAATAAAAAGTAGGAAAATAGAGAATATAAAAACAAGGAACAAAATCACTATTTCATTATTAGATAGAGGAATAATCACCTATCTTTGGTGCCGCTGATGCATCAACAGTTTTGATATTTCATATTTGAAGTACTTTTATGAAGAATCAAAATACTATCTCAAATTTCTATATATTTCTCTCATTTTTTCCTTGCTTTTTAATTTTCACCTTCAAAGAAAATTACAAAATAAAGTAATTGTATTCATCAACTACAACAAAAAAGAAAAGCTCATATTTTATTTCTATTGATTTCTAATCCCTTTTTAACTAGATTTAAACACATAATAGCTTTCATTTTTAAAATAACTGTACTTAATTATTAGTCATAATAGCAATACAAATGTATTGTGTATTGTGTACATAGAATAGTGATGGTGTTTTGGCTGCTGCTGCTGCTACTGTAATAAACACTGGAGAATTAGACCAACAAACAACATATAGTTTCAATCCCCTCTGTTATTTGGGGTTCATTACAGAACTGGAAACAGTAACATACAGAACATTCTTCAAACAATCATATCTCTCTCTCTCTCTCTCTCTTTTATAAATATTGACCTTTTAATGAATCAGTGATTAGACACCATGCTAAGTCCCCCAGTCTGAAGTGAAAGACATAACCAATAGAGGCTCAGTCCTTTAGCATTCAGATTACTCTGTCAAATGTAATGTTTATTCATTCACATTGTTTTGAATTAATCATGCATTAGCTTGTAATTTTAAGATTTTGATATTTTTAGGATGACATTGTTGGGTTGGTGTGAGAGGCCAGATCTGGTTCGTTTGAATACATTGGCTGGATCTGGTTGCTTTAGGTGCTAAAGTATTTAAGTATTAAATGCAAGTAACTTGCAAGACAAGACCCCTCAACTGAGGCAGGTGCTGTCCTGAGGGACAGAAAAAGGTGCCTTGCAGTAGAGGAGAAACAAAACTGTCTCAGATGGAGAAAGAGAGAGAAGATGGTAAAGATGTGACAGGAGGTGAGGGGGGAAGGATTAAGGGGGGAAATTTATATAGTGAAGTGAATCAGGAATTGGAGAAGGGGAGTGGGTGGATAAATTCATGAGATTACAAAAGGATGGTGGGTCTTGAAGCAGGGAGGGAATGTTGTGAGTGGGCACAAGTAGGGAAGTGGGTATTTTGAGGATATATCATGGGGAAGAATTTTAAAAGAGACAAATTGCGTGCAGGTATGTTTGAGAGGGAGAGTGGAAGATAGAAGGGAGTGGGAGGAAGGAGGGAGGTGTTGGGGAGATGGCTTGTTCGGGAGGTGCTTGTCATGAATGACCATGGGATTGCACCTAGAAAGTTCCTCTCCAAGGCGCAAGTCCAGACAAGGCTTTTTTATGGAAAACCAGCAGTCACCCATGCATACCAGCCTCTCCTCTCTACACCACCAATGTTATCCAAGAGAAAGGCAAAAAGCCAATATAGCTTGGCACCAGTGGTGTTGCTATTCATTTCTACAGCTGAGTGAACTTGAGTAATATGAAACAAAGTGATTGTGTGGTAAGTAGCTTGTTTACCAACCACATGATTCTGGGTTCAGTCCCACTGCGTGGCACCTTGGGCAAGTGTCTTCTACTATAGCCTCGGGCCGACCAAAGCCTTGTGAGTGGATTTGGTAGATGGAAACTGAAAGAAGCCCATCGTATATATGTATATATATATATATGTATGTATGTATGTCTATATGTTTGTGTGTCTGTGTTTGTCCCTCCAACTTCGCTTGACAACCGATGCTGGTGTGTTTACATCCCCGTAACATAGCGGTTCGGGAAAAAGAGACCGATAGAATAAGTACTAGGCTTACAAAAATAAGTCCTGGGGTCGATTTGCTCGACTAAAGGCGGTGCCCCAGCATGGCCGCAGTCAAATGACTGAAACAAGTAAAAGAGTAAAAAGTATACACTTCAGAAATGGAGGTTATTTGATTTTGCAATTTATTCTATCCAATTTCAATTTTGACTTCACAAGTGATTTTAGTTCAGGAGAAATTGTCATACTCCTCTCTAGGGTACTGGATCATACATTTAAATCACCAGGAACTTCTCTGCACCTTGAAGAATTTACCAAACTGTTGATAAAGAATGATCTTAACGATTTTAGTGAGATGATGATTGTAGGGTAGTTGATAATAACTGTAAATAAAAGCAACAGATATGATGTCTTAGTTTAATAACAAAACATATAAATCAAACAAACGATAAAACTAAATTAATGAAACTATTATAAAAAAGAATGATAGCTCCCCTGTAAATAATGGATTTGTTGAACATTCTGATTTTGATAATCTGTAGGGGCTTTTACCATCTTCAGTTCCTCAACACGAATAAATAGAATTATCTCAACTCATAAGATCTAATTCAGCCTCAATTTACATAATGTGCAATCACTACTTTTACTGGTCTCTTGTGAAATAAATGTTCTTTATTCCATTTCATAACATTTTCAATATAAATTGAAATTTTTAAATCTATCAATGTAGTCTTCCCTTTCTGTTGTTTTTGTTTTTTCTCCATATATTTATTTGGTTTGTTGTTTTAATTCTCTCTCTGGTGATAATTGTGTGTTTTAATACTGGAATTGTATCCCTTGTAGGGGACATAATATGAACTAGGTGTAACCTTATTGACAACCAAGGATATCTTTCTATTTCTATTCCACAGTTCAAAACATTTCACTTCATTTACATTGCTAAATTCCATTGAGATCAATGCCGAAGATGAAAGTACAGAATGCTATAGGGTTAACAGTACAACCCAGTTTCAATTCCCACTGCCAGCAATTTCACAGTGCATACATCATCATTATTACCTCTGAGAAAGACATAAAATATCACATAATTTCATTTTGTTTCCCTTCTGTTAATGTGAGATGTTCTATCTCCAGATTAAAATAAATTTAGTGTGTGTTGCTAACTATCAATATTGCTGTTGCTTCTGATATTACTACTACTACTACTAATGACAATGGTGATGATGATGATGATGATGATGCAGCAGTGATGATTCATAATAATAATAGTAATAATGGTTTAAGAATTTGGCACAAGGCTTCTGACAACAGGTTGCTGTCCGCTCTCACAGAATCGACCAGAGCTTTGAGAAATAAAATAATAATAACAACAACAATAACAATAATAATCCTTTCTACTTAAAGCACGAGGCCTGAAGTTTGGTTGGAGGGGACTAGTCGATTACATCGACCCCAATGTTTCACTGGTACTAAATTTATCAATCCTTGAAAGGATGAAAGGCAATTCAGCCTCAGTGGAATTTGAACTCAGACCATAAAGATGTACAAAATACTGCTAAGTATTTCACCCAGTGTGCTAATGGTTCTGCCAGTTCACCACCTTAATAAAAATAATAATAATAATAATAATAATAATAATAATAATAAAATATCGCCATCATAAACGCAGGAATGACTCTGTGGTTAGTAGCTTGCTTACCAACCACATGGTTTCGAGTTCAGTCCCATTGCATGGCACCTTAGGCAGATGTCTTCTACTATAGCCGTGGGTCAATCAAAGCCTTGTGAGTGGATTTGGTAGACGGAAACTGAAAGAACCCTGTCATGTGTGTGTGTGTGCAAGTGTGTGTGTGTGTGTGTGTGTGTGTGTGCAAGTGTGTGTGTGTGTGTGTGTGTGTGCAAGTGTGTGTGTGTGTGTTTGTGTGTCTGTTTGTTCCTCTACCATTGCATGACAACTGATGTTGATGTGTTTACGTTCCCATAACACTGGCAGTTCAGCAAAAGAGACCGATAGAATAAGTACTGTGCTTATAAAGAATAAGTCCTGAGGTCAATTTGTTCGAATAAAGGTGGTACTCCATGATGGCCACAGTCAAATGACTGAAACATGTAAAAGAATATACCAACATGTTTTGATTATAACTCAAGTATATATATATATATATAGCAATAAGAAAATGGAGGAGAATATGAGGTACTCATCAACTTGCAGACACTGTACTCTGTTGATTAATCCGTTTATTTTACAACCAAAAGGACAATAAAGACAATATATAGACACATATGACATACTATTATGTCATATATCAACAATTAAAATTTCAAATTCAAAAGGACATCTAGCAACCGAAGAAGGGACAAAATCTTACAGCTGTATATATATATATATATATATATTCTTTTATTCTCTTATCATTTTCAGCCACTAAACTATGAAATAATTCTAAGTGTTTTAGGTTGAGTTATTTCTGCTACTTTTAATCCATGTAAATATTACTTTACCAGTTTTTGATTGTTGCTGTTGTTGTTCTGATCACTTGTGCATGTTAATTTATTTCAGTTAAAATACTGGACAAGTGAAGATAAAGTCTAGATTTCAGACTTCTCTTGTGTTGTATCACTTATGTCCATGGACAACACGCATGTAGCTATGTTCACTTTATGCCATTGATAAGAAATCTCACTCCAAATTTTTTGTATAGTGGTTTCCTGCAAAAAAGGAATCTAAAAAATGACATAAGACAATCTTTCAGAAACTTGCCCATTTGTAATGAAATGTCGAAATGGTGCAGCAACGAATATTGTCTTTGCTTCCATTTGTCTATGAACATAGTGGCAGCACTATAGGTGTCACTTCAGTCTCACTACATTTCTGAAGTTCTGCATTTACACCATGCAGATGAACACATGACATGCTAGAAATAACAGCCAAAAATCCTTCAAATTACATCCTAACATCTTGGGCAAATGGAAGGATACATTGGTTAATATTGTTTTGGACACACTATTCCTAAAAAAATACAGGATGGTAATGCTTAGAATATCTTCTATAGCCCCACTCCCACTTTAAAACAATGCTGTCCTAGGCTTGGACTACAACATTGTAATCTTTCATACATATCACATGGGTAAAGTGAGAAATGTGATTCATTTTGTTATTTTTGTCTTCTACTTCATCTTTGTTTTAAATTGCACTTCCATCACTTTAGTTTATCTTGAATGTTCTTCTAAACATTTTGACCACTATCCAGGAGGGTAAAATGTCACCAGACTATCATGGAGACAGTGTGATGATAACATTGTACAAGGGGAAAAATGAGAACAGTATAGCTATGGTTATTATAGTGGTACATAATTACTGAGGTGATTACTAGGGTGATTAAAGTGATCTATAATTGCTGTATATTGATGGCTAAATTCATAATCAGCACCATTCAAAGAGAGCTAATCATGGTAGCCAACCTTTGTGTATCACTGTGAGTATTTCACCTTAATTGAAGCACAATGTAATGCTTCCAGTAAAAGAGCCACAGGTAAACTGTTTGAACACAACATGAGTATCTCCTTTGTTGTAACTGATTTTGCCAAAGATTTCAGCATAAAAGCACTGTTGTAGTAGTTCATTCAGCACTATGTAGATCATCCAACTCTTTGGACTCTTCAATTCTTTGGATCATCCAGATATTTGCATCATCTGGCACTGTGGTAACATCGACAGTGCTGCATCAGCCAGAAGCATGAATCATCCTGCAACCATGCGTTACCTTTAGAAAGCCAGGCTGACTAGAAACCTTCTGAACAATGATCCAGTTACTATTCAACATAATGGGGAAGCAACTGCTATGTGGGGAACGAAAATATTATGAAACAGGAATGCTTATTTATTCCAGTTCACTTTAATGAAGTATTCTATGCTAGCATGCATCTGAAGATGAACATTTATATAATGTGCTGTGTAGATAGTTCAGTGTGTGATCTGTTCAACTTTCAGCAATGACTAGGATGTTGGCAAAGCTCATTCTTGAAATGCTTTGATGCATTAACAGAGCCACTTCCAACTTATTACATGCTAATTTTCCAAAGCCACATCTATAAAATGTTGGTTTACTATGTATACGTATGGCTTCAAAGGTTGTATTTTATGGTTACATGTGCATCAAATGAATGGTGCAGTTTTAAACACCACTCACATACACACACACACACACACACACATATACAAGTCAGTATTTTAGATATGGAATCAAGACCATGTCACCAAACAGGAACTACTTCAGACAGCTGGTTGGAGCAACAGTAGTTAAAAGAAATATATGACACGTGCTAATTAGGAGAAAAGCAAAAATCTCTGATGGCAATCTCTGGCAAGTATTCATGCCTGGATGAGAAAAGTATCATATAACTACATCAACTCATGTTAAAAAATACCATTTATAAAATGTCTCATTTCTCAAATGACATGCTGTAATCAGGGGTATATTAACAGTATTAGAAACCCCAGAACAAAGCAATGCACTGGGGCCTCAACATATACAACCACAGCATACATAGATTAGCATCTGACCCCTAGATCCATGGCCCCATCTAAGCAAATGATCAGTGTGTTCAAGCCTTTAAGTGGCACTATTGGTAAATACTTATACATTGATCTAGTAAATATATTGTCACAGAAGTATTCCTAGTTGTTCAAAACATCTGTGGTTTGAACCGTTTTATAGTCCACTTTTTACTGATAATAATTAAAAGAAAAACTCTTATCTAACAGCTTAGTTAGCTAAAGTCAGAAGGCAAGATTATTTCTATAAACAAAAGTATATGTTTAATATGCTTCTTCTTTTGTATTATAATCTTAGGATGACAATGTCCTTTTTGGGAGTAAGGCCTTTTGTTTTATAGGAACTGTTTTGTAGCTATAAGTTAGTACTAACTGTTTAATTTGATCTTGCTTGTAGTAATAAGCAAATGTTGGCATAATGAACATGCTATGCTAATGTTTTGCTCTTGTTGATTATTATTGATTTTCAGGCAGTGTTTTTATGTTTTTTTAATACTGTTGACACCATCAGATTGAATGTTACTGCCCAAGTGTCAAAACCATAGTGATATCTGTTTGGCAGATGATGATGAGAATACATATTTGTTATGCTTGCTTGTGAATTTTTTTAAGTCATAGTCTCCTTATTCTAGCAAAATGGGAAGTATTTGTAGACTCTTGGTTCATGGGGAGTTTTCTTACACCGATATTGGTTGTTCATCTTCATAGATAATATTCAGCTTGGATCATGCTTAGATATTGGTGTCTAGTTTGGGAAGGTTCAGTAGCATTTAATTGATAAACTCAGGTCCAGTCTTAAATAAATTTGGTTATTTACCTAATCCCTAAAAAGATTGCAGTAGGCAAAGAAAATGTTTGTCAATTTCTTTGTCTGAATTATGAAACTCCAGATTTGATGTAAATCATTTAGTATAGCCTTGTGTTCAGTAACACAAAGAATTGAATGTTTTATTTTTTAAGCATAGCAGCATAACTCAAAACTTGCATACAATTGCTTTGCTATTATATTCTTATCTATTTAATTATTGTAAATATTGAAATATTTATTAACTTTATTGATATATTTGAATAATTATCTATCATTCTTTGGTCTCAATAAAGTTGTAGATTCGTCTTATTCAAGCATATACTAATTTCCTATTTTTGTGCAACTGTTGAGTTCATTGCTGCTAATTCCTTAAAGACCTCTCTGTTTCTATGTGAATTTGTTTTCAATTTAAAAGATATTTGTCTTTCAGCAACGATGCTAAAATATAGTAAATTCCCACAAGTTGCAGTTCAATATTATAAACTGAACTCCTTCTAATCTAATATCATATGTAAATTAAAACTTCCTTGAACAAATTTCATATGAGACCTGATAAAATACTCTCACAAAGTTACCTAATTTAAATTTATAAGCTTCTATGAAGATAAAGAAGTGGCATAAAGTTATAAAAGTTTGAAGATAAAAAAAATAAAATTAATGTGTGTTAATTTGTTATGAGGAGTGAAAAAAAAATACTCACCAGGAGTGGCATAAACTTATCTAAACTTTTGCAAAATGTTTCTAGAGTTGATAATAGTATTTAAATATATTCCTCTCTTTAACAATAGACATGAATTCTTCTGTTGGTTGTTTTAAAATACCCATCATCAATAGTATTATAATTGACATATTCTACATATCTTCATATGAATTGTTTTCATGACAGTTTTCTTGTTTTAATTTGCTTTTTCTTCTTCTTCTTTTATCTCTGTATTGCTTTATCTCTTATCTGAATTATTGATATGGAAAGACATGACCACATTGTTTATGCATTGAAACTAATTCTATTATAGCATCTTTGTCTCATCTTTGTATGACGAATGTCATAAGCTGCAGTTGTTGTAGTTATGAATATTTTAGACATCATCCTAGCACAAGGTGAGTTCCATGTAAGAATCAGCGAAACATAAAACAACACTTTCAAGTGTTGATTAAAATGACCTGTAATATGTTATTTGACACGAGGTGGGACAGACTTTGAAACAGGGGCAGTGTAAACACAATAGAACATAGAATATTCCTCATTGCTAATAATGAGTGACAGTTGTAAGCAAGTAATTCTGTCTAGTAAGGGATTATGGTTCCTACCAACTATGAATCATGGGATTTGAAGCTTCTTACTGAATATTGAAACACATTTGACTTATTACTGCAGAATTTATATTCTTTGTGATATAGATTCTTAAATTGTGGAAAAAGTGGTCCAGCTTGTAGACTAAAGTAAAAGACTGTCAAACATGGAATAGAAGTAGGTTAATAGCTGTCTGCTGAAGTAACTTTATTACTGAAGCACCTACAATATCAGAAATAGAAATATTTTGTCATCTAACTACAGAATCCAATGTTAATTTGGAATTGAACATTGGAAGAAAAATGAATTATGAGATAACCTTATCCTTAATGTTTCTTTTTTGTTCCTCCTCCTCCATTTGAACAGTTCCTACAATTGGTACATTTTTGTAAAATCTGATGTAGAGCAAATGTCAGTTATATACGATAGTGTATATACAAATATAGCTACTTCAAAGAAAGTTATGCTAATAGGAATAGACAAGGTCATTCAATGACTTAGACTCAGCAGCTAAATCTCCTTCAAATCACAATTTTATTTATTACAGAGACTGATGTAATAATAGACATAGCTTATAAAACAACATCATATGTGATTTGAACAAAAATGAATAAAAACATCTTTGGGCCTTGTAATAACAATGTATCCACAACTTAGATGACACATTTATTAACTAGGTTTATAGTATAGGTGGCACGTTTGTTCATTGAGTCTGTAATATTTATTCCAAATGTTGGTGCAAGGTCGTCAGTTTCAGTGGGCGGAGAAAGTTGATTACATCAACCCCGGTGCTCAACTGGTACTTATTTTATCAACCCTAAAAGGAGGACAGTCAAAGTCGACCTTGACAGAATTTGAACTTACAATATAAAACCAGACAAAATGCCACTAAGCATTTTGCCTGATGGGTTAACAGTTCTGCCAGCTGACCACCTTAAATGGGTTTGTAATATAGGCAAAGGAGTGGCTGTGTGGTAAGTAACTCACTTACCAGCCACATGGTTCCATGTTCATTCCCACTGTGTGGCACCTTGGCCAAGTGTCTCCTACTTTAGCCTCGGGCCAACCAAAGCCTTGTGAGTGGATTTGGTAGACGGAAG
The DNA here is from genome assembly GCF_001194135.2 of Octopus bimaculoides. Classification (NCBI taxonomy): domain Eukaryota; kingdom Metazoa; phylum Mollusca; class Cephalopoda; order Octopoda; family Octopodidae; genus Octopus; species Octopus bimaculoides. Next base: position 33,486,818 of record NC_068990.1, on the reverse strand, counting down.
CTGAAAGAAGCCTGTCGTATATATGTATATATGTATATATGTATATATATATATATATATATATATATATAT
>NC_068990.1:33476762-33486624 GCF_001194135.2 Octopus bimaculoides | reverse complement strand
TGGTGGTGTGTATACGCCGCTGTAACTTAACGCTTCAGCAAAAAAGACCGATAGAATAAGTACTACGCTTACAAAGAGTAAGTCCTGGGGTCGATTTGCTCGACTAAAGGCGGTGCTCCAGCATGGCCACAGTCAAATGACTGAAACAAGTAAAAGAGTAAAAGAGATTATTTCACATTTTGGTGTAAGGCCAGCAATTTCAAGGGAAAGGGCAAGTCAATTACAGCAGCCTCGGCAATCAACTGGTACTTAATTTATAGACCCCCAAAAAGGATGAAAGTCAAAGTCGGCCTCAGCAGAATTTGAACTCAGAACATAAAGACGGATGAAATGCCAGTAAGCATTTTGCCCAGCATAATTGAGTTTGTAATATTGACATCACATTTGTTACATCATCACCATCATCATCATTTAGCTTCTTCTTTTCTTTCTGGCATGGGTTAGATGGGTTGAATGAAACTGGTAAGCTGCAGGGCTGCACCAGGTTCCAATCTGATTTAGCATGGTTTCTACGGCTGGATGCTCTTCCTAATGCCAATCCTTCCAACAGTTTAATGGGCGCCTTTTACATGCCACCAGCATGGGTGCCAAGTTACATGACATCAACCACAATTAGGATTTCACTTGCCCTGATGAGTCTTCTCAAGCAGGGGATATCACCAAGGGTCCTGGTCACTCATCATTGCCTCTGTGAAGCCCAAGGTTTGAAGAATACTTCTATGTGCCACCAACACAGATGCCTGTTACTCAACACTGGCATTAGTCATGACTATGATTTCACTTGGCTTGACGAGCCTTCTCCTCTCCTAACTACCAAAATTACATATGTATTGGTTACCTATGATAGTTACACTGACATGTGTAACAGTTGTGTAACCAATTCCAATGTCAGCAATGATGCTTTCCAATCTCACCAGAATGTTTCATTTGGAGAGAATGAGAGAGGTGTGGAACTGCTTGAGTATATGGTCACCACTACTACACAGTGTTATTCAATTGATTTTGAAAGGATTCGAACTCAGGAAGTAAACTACTGTGACTAAATCTTAACAGAAATATTGTATGAGCATGCCACGATCAATGAACAGAGACAAGATAGTGTCCCTGCTGGAGGACATTACATGAGGCCTGACAATAAAACAAAGTTACCGAAATATTTGTTTTGCCTGTTGACTGTGAGCTGCCAAGTATTTAAAACTTTTTAACATGAAATATTCACTCATGTACATCGGTAATATAACATGAGCATTGGCAGAGCATACTAGCAAACATGTAGTTTTATTGTCTGTTGTCTTTAGGCAAACTGTTCTGGCAGAGCACTTCTCTTAAGAATAAGGTATGATGAAGAAATAACAGGAAGAGTTGTAACATAAAACTACTGTTTACAGAGAAACCTTTATAATGGACTCTTTCATTCCTTTGAATTGTGATAGTTTATGAGAAACATGCATCATTGAAGTTGGCAAAAGTAGTGAAATTTGACAAATAAGATCTACTACACAGCTTACTCTGTGTGGGTGTGTGCATGTGTGTGTGTATGCATATATGTATGTGTTTATAATACATACATACATACACACACACACACACACGAGGTGGTGCTGAAAAGTTCCTGGCTTTGGGTAAAAGAAAATACTGGAGAAACGGTTAGTTATGATTTTATCCATCATATTCCTCTCTCAGATTCACACACTTATTGCACCACTCCTTTTCTAAAGTCTACAAAGGAACTCAGAAGTTTGAGCCTCTAACCAAGCATTTCATGATACCTTTAGAAACAGGAAATTTTCAACCGCCCCGCTCATGTATGTGTGTGTGTGTGGGGGGGGGGGGTACATTGATATATATATTTATATATATATATCCAATGGGGGTCTTAAAAGACATGTTAGGATCCACAATGAGCAGAATTTACCTGCAGGTATTGGTAGTACCAATCAGAGGTGCAATCTGTGTGGGTGTTTTTTCAAAACATTGTCTGGTTTAAAAAGCCACATCAGATGCCATGAAAGGGCTAAGGTGTAGGTACTCGAAGTGGTCAAACTCTGTGTAAGGAGTAGACAACCACCACCATATATACACACATAGGGTGGATAAGATATTTGAGGATAGATTTATGTTTATAAAAAAAAATAGTTATATAATAACAGATAATAAATTTATTTATAAAAAAATATTGTGAGGATAAAAATAAACCTTCTTTTCTATAATGTTATTTAATAAAGCCACCTTCAGCTTCAACAACTGCTTCTATATGAGATCTAAATCCTCTACATGCTTGAATCAAGTGGTTCTGGTTCATTTTGAACATTACTTTGACTATGGCAGCTTTCAAAGAATCTTTGGTGTTATGAGCATGTTCATTAACCTTTCTCTCAACAACACTCTACATGTAATAGTCCAATGGATTGAGAACTGGGGAATTAGGAGGCCAAATGTTAGGGGTTATGTGATCATGAAAATTTTCAGCCATTCATTTCTGTGTTACTAGAGCCATGTGTGATAGTGCAGAGTCTTACTGAAGCACATATGGCCTTCCATTGCATACACTGTCTATCCAGAGCTTAACAATTATTTCCAGGACCTCAATCTAGGTGGCAGAGTTATGACTAGGGCCTTGTGCAAAGAAGTAAGGAGGCATGACATGTCTTTCATTACTCACAACCCCTAAAACCATGACAGTTGCAGGAAATTTTGTATGCATAACACTTGGAACTTCAGAAGGGTTTGCACATAACCATCTGTCATTTCTTCTGTTAACTTTTTGATCTTTGTCGAAGTTTTTCTCATTTGAGAAAAATCAAATCAAATCTTCTTCTAATGGATTTTTCAATTTGTTTAAGAGCCTTTTAGATCTGATGTAGTGATTTTCTTTTGCTTTTTCTGACAAATTGACATTCCCTCATCATATAAGACTTATATCTGATGTCTTTGTGGACAACATTTCTGATGTTCCTTCTGACATATAGAGATCTTTTGCAATTGACCTCATGGACTTTCTGTTATTGTAATCAATGGTCTGTTGAACTTGCTGGATAAATTCAGGTGTTCTGATGATTTCAGAGCATTTAGAATGCTTTTTATGCTTTGATACTGGTGATACATTTCCATCTTCAGTCTCTAGCTCTGTACAAACTTTGTAGATGAAAGATCTGGCAACTTTTAAAAATCGAGATATTTCTAAATCACTATGCTCAGCCTTTATAATCACAATAACAGTATGCCTCTTTTTTTGCTTGAGTAAGCTGAGGGTCTGCCATTATTTTTTTCTGAAACACAGATTATACAGAGTTAGCAAAAATGCAGCAATGACCCCAAAAATGTATGTTTTCAAATACCTTATGCACCCTGTATATATACACACAGACACACATACACATTCACATATATACATACATACATACATACATACATGAGTGGTTGGTGTTAGGAAAGGCATCCAGTTGTAAAAATCCTGCCAAAACAGTCACAGAAGTCTAGTGCAGACTTCTGCCTGGCCGGCTCCTGTCAAACCGTCCCACCTATGCCAGCATGGAAGGTGGACGTTAAATGATGATGATGATGATATATAAGGAGGTGCTGAAAAGTTCCTGATTTTGTTGGGTAAAAGAAAATACAGGAGTATCAGTTAATTATGATTTTATTTAACATATTCCCCTCTCAGATTCACACATGTATTACAGCATTCCTTCAATTTTTCTAAGCCCTGTAAAAGAATTTGGAAGGTTGGGCTTCCAACCAGGCCTTTCACAATACCCTTAATACCAGGAACTTTTCAGCACCCCCTTGTATATAAATATATATATATATATATATATATATATATATATATATATCAGTTATATGAGAAGTTGTTTTGTGTGGGCCCACTGTTCACACCCAATATTGTTCATTTAGAAATAAATGTGTTAAATGTGGTTTGTAACAATAAAATAGAAATGTTTCTCTATTGTTAGATACCTGTTGAACAAAACAAGATCAGTTGGATAAATTTCTGCCGTTTCTTTATTTATTATTGTTTAGTATGCTTATTTGTTTTTATAGCAGACTTTTTATATCCATTTTCCTTGCTTTCAGGATTTTGATTGTTCTGAAAATTCTGTTATTTACATCAATTGCTTGTAGATGCATTTCAAAACCAGATGCCTCTCCAAATTTCATTCATTCAACCGTGATAAAACATTGGTAGTTGTTTGTTGTTTATAGAGATAAACTAAAGGAAGTAATGTGTTTTGCCTAGAGACACAACAAACAGCTTTGAGCCCATCAACTTAAGCATTCAGTCACAATGCTTCTGTCAGAACTAGAAAATTTAGTTTTATACCAAGTGATCAGAAGTACTTTGCAAAGTTTGACTCGTATGTCTTATTTACCGGTTGTTAATTCAAAAATTTTCTCATGACTGAAATTATACTTCAGTTTGGCCACAGAAGAAGGAACACCACTTAGTTTGTTTTCATGTTTTCTTTCAAAGCTGGTCTTTGGAAAACTTGTCAGTACTCAGTTCCTGGCCTACTTACACATTTTCTTTACATCTCTCATTACTTCTTTAACCCTTCAGTATCTCTCTCTCTGTCTCCCTTTCTCTCTCCCTTTCTATCTCCCTTTCTCTCTCCTTCTCTCCTTCAACACACACACACACACACACACATGCATATCCCTCACATGAACCTATTAATTCATTAACCAATGAGTTTCTTGCTTTTTTTATGATGGTAAGGTGTGATTCAAGAGAGATTTGACTGCTGCTTCTAAACAGATGGTTAATGGCATCAATCTCACTGGTCTCAGGCTGTCTGTGAATACCATGAGCAATGCCTTCCCCTCATAACACAGGAACTAAACAAATAAAAGGTAAATAAAAAATGTGTAGGTGAATGCTATTTCATACCTTGATACCGTATGGTCTGAGAACCCCTTAGTCGTGCCCCTCATATTAAATAAAATGCTAAACACTTATGGTACACATGTTTGTAGCTCCAGTACTATGTACCAACTGAATTTGTTGAGTGTGTAAGCAGATTGACTGCTTCTTTCTCTGGGACTGGAAATACAATGTAGACACCTCTGATAAGAACCCAGTAAGTTTGGAAAATCGACGGATGCTGTTCGTCATATTTTTTCACTCCACGGGGAAGTAATTAGATTTACTGTGTTTGTATTTCTACTATATAGGCCCAGAAAAGTTATTTCATACCTTGGTAACATGTGGACTAGATTCCCATTGACAGGCCACTGATACTTGTAAAATGTTGAACGTTTATGGTAAACAAAGTACTAGCTCCAGTTCTCTGTAGTGACCAGGTTTTTTAGCATATAAACAGATTGGTTACTTACTTGTCTAGGATTGATAAAATTAACATAGACACCTCTGAGAGAACTCAATCATCATCATCATTATCATCATCATCATCATCCTTTAATGTCCATTTTCCATGCTGGCATGGGTTGGACGGTTTAACCAGAGCTGGCAAATCAGAGAGTTGCACCAAGCTCAAGTCAGATCTGACTAAGTTTCTACGGCTGGATGCCCTCCCTAACACCATCCACCTTACAGCGTGTGTTGGGTACTTTTAACATGGCACTGGCAAAAGCACACGTACATGGCACCAGCATGATTGCTTTTTATGTGCTTTCCTGTAGCACCAGCACAGGACTCTTGTAGGTCAATCCTCTTCACCAGGGTATGCGGCCTTAGAACTTTTGCTGTGGAGGACAAGTTCAATAAGGTTTGAAATTCAATTAAGGCAGTTCATCATTTTTCAGCCGATGGAGAAATAGGTAAATTTGCCCTGTTTATATATCTACTCCATAGTATCATTAGTCAGTTTCAGATATGTAATATCCATTGACCTTTGGTCCTCTCTTTAAATAAAAGAAGACAAGGAAGATTCTGTGAGTTTAGTAATGTTCAATGCGTAATACTGAAAGTTAGATGTTTATAAAGTGATTAGGAATCTTGGTATTAATAAGATGAATGGAGGGAAATTGTAGAGTCTGTTTAATATAGAAGTAAACTTAACTGGAGAATAACTCTTGAGTGTAATGATTCCATTAGCGAAGGAAATAGCCATAATCAGACCTAATTCATTGCTAAACCCCTAAATTATAGGGTGTCAACAGGAGCTGACCTTAATTGGTGAGGCTGTACATATGAAGAACTTTCCGAAGAAAATGATTCAAGGAAGAACGGTGAGTGAGGTGGTATGTAATACATAGTACAATGAGTTTGGAATGTCAGGAAGTAGCTTGGAGGTAAAATTGGTTTTAAGCAATAAAGGGTCATGAATCAGTGGGTAATTAAATTCACACTTGACCCTAATAATTAAGATATACATAAAATAAATGCTTCCAATAGATTCTTTTCCATAAGGATAAATCTTCAAGAGAGTCACTCCAGAATCTATTGTGAGTATTAAGAAGCAGTCTTAGAATAAACAATAAGGATAACCTTGTCTGTAATTCTAAGAAGATGATAAAGTTTTATTTCTGTGAATATATTAAATCTTATCAAGGATTCAAATGAATATGATAGTACTGTGTTTGTTATTACCTTGAAAATAGAGGAATATAAATAGATGTTATTTCAGCTATCTTTGACACTTTTCTTATTGGTTTGCTCCCTTACATTATCTTTTACTGCTGCTTCAGAAGGTACACATGATAAGGAATTTCAACCAAAATAAATCACCTGAACATAACAAGTGACATTTCTATTTTCAGAGAGATTTAGCCGAGAATTTATGTCAGTTACCGGCTAACCTCCAATAAATCACAAATGGAATAGGTTCCTAGCTGACCCCTTCATTGTAATATCCACACACACTCACACACACCACACACACACACACACACACATACACACACACAGAAAGAAGGTCCAGATATAGAAATGTGAAAGCACATCAAAGCCATTATTATCATTAGTCAGGTAATGGCGTTGTGGATCACTTAGGGATTCACCAATGTTTCCTGAACTTGTGTACAGTTGAGATTTCTTCCATAACATGATTATAACATGACAACCAGCAGAAACACGGAAGAATGAACGGCTATGTTAAAAGAAAGATGAATGTTCACAATCCAACTATATTTTCAATAGTTTTTCTCAGGTGTGTGACAGCTTCTCATTATAGAATTACACTAAATTTAAATGAGTTGGCATCAATGAAAATTATGTCAGTTTATTGGAGACAGAACACAACAGGTACTATATCTATACAAAGACACATGAAAAGATCTGTGGTCAGATGAGAAGTATTCATCATCATCATTCATCATCATCATCATTCATCATCATCATCATCTCCTGCATTGTGATTCTGTATCAATATAAATACTATAATGTACAAAAGTTGCTATCAGACTTGTATACGTGGGGAAAATATCATTAACTTGGTTACTGAAGCTTTTTTTTCTGTTTTTTTTTTTCTGTTACAACAAACAATGAAAGGCTTCTTGTGAATCCGTTTAAAACCTTATGTTTGTATTTCCATGTCAGGCACCAGATTTTGGTACAAATGTACCAACTTGAGAGATAGAATATCTGCAAACTATTGCTGAGCATTGTAAACAGAGAAAGGGAGATCAGATTTTCCTCATTCTAATTGTCACATTAGACATTTAAATTTCACTCACAAACACACTCACATGTATGTATGTCTGTATATATATATATATATATATATATATATATATATATATATATTCTTTTATTCTTTTCTTTTATTCTTTTACTTGTTTCAGTCATTTGACTGCAGCCATGCTGGAGTACTGCCTTTAGTCAAACAAATCGACCTCAGGACTTATTCTTTGTAATCCTAGTAATTATTCTATCGGTCTATTTGGCCAAACTGCTAGGTTACAGGGGTGTAAACACACCATTGCTTGACAGCCAGCATCAGTTGTCTAGCAATTGTCTTCATCCAATTCTTATTCTAACAATTCCACTTGCCATACCTCTTCTTTTACTGTTAATTCAGTCACCTATGTAACAGAAATCACATACTACCTCAACAGAGCCTCAAGGGCATTTGAGAAAATCCATTTTCCATGTATCTGTAGACTTTATGGCTCCTGTACATCTTCCACACACAAACACTACTTTCCCCCTTAACCTTCCTGTGATTCCACTGCGCCTCTACACACATATATGGATATATAAGTGGCTGTATGGTTAAACAGCTTGCTTCTCATCCCATGGTATTTTGGGCATGTGTCTTCTACTACAGTTCTGGGCCAACCAAAGCCTTCTGAGTAGATTTGGTAGGCAGAAACTGAAAGAATAATGTTGTGTATATTTATGTGAGTGTTTAAGTTCACATGGTGGTTGTAAGTCATAAGTGAGCATCACTATCATATGTTTGTCTCCAGTCTTTCATGAAAAATATATCTGGTGGTGGGGAAATATACTCCTGCTTGGACACAGGTAAGCGTTGGTGACAGAAATGGCATCAAACTGTGGAAAACCTACCTCAATGAGTTCTGACTGACCAATGCAAGTATGAAATTGTGGACATTAAAACTATGTTGATGACGTTAGGTATGTAAGTGTGCAAATGGGTAGATAGGTAGGTAGGCAGCAAGCATAGTTTTATTTAAGCTTTTAAGAACATTGTTGATGAGATGCCAAAGGTTATTTTACTTCGAAACTGATTCCCCTCCAAATAATTGCAACCATTTTAAGGTCAAGATCTCTGGCTGGTTTAGGTAATGAAATGCTGAACTTTTAGTCAGATTACTTCATCTGTTGTATTGGCAGTGTACCATATCTGTGACCATTTTACAATTGGTTACTTAATTGTCTGTGGAATTTGTAAGATAAATAGCAGGAGCAATGCATAAATGTCAACTTGAAGTGATGCTGTATTACTGAGATCAAATCCTACACTGGACAAAATAGCCACACTTATGCTAATGAACTAAATATTGGATAGACAGAGTGACTGTTACTGCCATATATATTTTTGGGATGTGTTCACCAATGATGCAACTGGTCTTACTAACTTTCAGGATGTGTTCATCAATGATTTGACTTGTTTTACTCTTATATACAACTTCTAGGTATGTTGAGTAGAGGTGTCACTCAAATTGATAATCTGCAGCATATCAGATGTGATATTTCTGAAAAAGAGATATGACGTCACAATATTTTGACAATGTTATTGAATCCATCTCTCTTTCCATGGTATTGGGTATTTATGTATCTAATACTGGGTTATGTAACACTCTAATAACCATTTGTATAAACTGAGAATTATGAAGTGCGTTGCACAAGGGTATAAAGCAAGGAAATGATAGGTATGTCAAGACTCGAATTTCAGACTGGGCTTTCTTCTTTAATAAAGAACCCATTAAGGACCTCTGAAGAGCCCTTTTTCAATGTAAAGCTCTTATATGACAAATCATCAACTTCATGCAATGTTTCTACTAAATACAATATACTGTACATTGCTAACATATATACAAAGATCGAAATGCATTTTTTTATATTTAATCATAACATTATTATGGTACATATGTATGTATATGTGTGTATATGTGTGTGTGTGTGTGTGTGCATGCATCAATGTATATATTTATGCAAATATGTATGTATATATGTACCCTGGGTTTCACATCCATAAGATGCTTAGCTTTACAGCATTTCTTCAGATCCTAGTCCCATACATATGTATGTACGTATGTATGTATGTATGTATGTATGTACGTATGTGTGTGTATGTATGTATGTATGTATGTGTGTGTATGTATGTATGTGTGTGTATGTGTGTATGTATGTATATGTATATATATATATGTGTGTGTGTGTATATATATATATGTATGTATATGTGTGTATGTGTATATATATATATATATG
>NC_068990.1:33471601-33475969 GCF_001194135.2 Octopus bimaculoides | reverse complement strand
AGCTTACGTATGTCCTCAGCAGTTACAGCCCATGTTTCACTGCCATGTAGCATGGTTGTTCGTACGCATGCGTCATACAGTCTGCCTTTTACTCTGAGTGAGAGTCCCTTTGTCGCCAGCAGGGGTAAGAGCTCTCTAAACTTTGCCCAGGCTATTCTTATTCTAGCAGCTACACTTTCATCGCACCCACCCCCACTACTAACTTGGTCGCCCAGATAGCGGAAGCTATCGACTACCTCTAGTGTGTATATATATATATGTATGTATATGTGTGTGTGTGTATATATATATATGTATGTATATGTGTGTATGTGTATATATATATATATATGTATGTATATGTATATGTGTATATAAATATATGACTGAGATGACCAATTTTTGTCATTTATGTATATATCTTTGAGATGACTAGCTCTTGTTTTCAACATTATGATGTAAATATCTGCTACATTGAACCTTATATATCTCAATTGTAATTCAAATATTATTGAACAGCATCTAGTGTGGGTCAGTTAAAGATCTGACCTGATAATTGAACATCTGAACATTAAGTAAGCTGTTTATGAAATAAGTTTTTGTAAACAGCATTAAAAGAAGAGAGAGAGCGTGATGAAAATATGCTCTGTAGATTTGATTTAGCCTGGCCAGGTACTTATAAGGAATACAAATTGTAAATCACTGATGATATTGTGGTCAAAGTTCTCTTGCCCAAGTGATGGTTATTAACTTGTCATTTGAAATATTTCAACTTGTAAGGGACATGAGAATGAGAAAACTTGCATGGACAAGTCATTTGAATAACGTAACTCTAGATATCTCATGGTTCAATACCCAGATGCCACAGCATATTTAAGGAGTTGTTCTTGCTTATAACAAGTCAGTATAGCATGGTTAATGAACGCTTGGTGTTTAAAGCTGCTAAATCAGTGACAATTGTTCATTCTAATGAGTCGTTGATCTTGCAAGTAACGTTGTATATTAGTCTAAACACATTGCCTATACCTGTGACCCCCTGCAGGCCTTAGCGCTAACATCCAGCTATTCAAACAGTTTTACAAGTCAACGTTATTACAACTAATTAAGGAACTTTTGACAAAATTGATTTGGATGGATAATTCTATGAGATGCCATCAGCAGAAGATGCAGTTTCAATTTTATGACTGAATACTACAAATGCATATTGCTTAGTTAATAAAATGAACAGGTGTAAGTGAGTGTGGGTGCATGCGGGTGCATGTGTGTGAGAAAGAGAGAGAGCATGTGTGTATGTAATTGTTGGTGTGTTGACATCTACTTGACCTTCATCAAAGTAATAATTTGATTAATAAGGTACTTGATGATATATATGTATGTATACACACACAAAGACACACACGTGTGTGCACGCACACACACATACACACACATGTATACTAAGTCACGAGCATATGTCATATACTTACATACACACACATATACATACACGTAATATGAATTACTGTTTCTCTGGAAGTATAGAGGAGAGCTGCAGCTTCTATACTGCCTCCTCCTTCCTTTCATCCTCCATCAAAAACCAGCATGTTTGTGTGTATACATATGTGTGTGTGTGTGTGTGTGTGTGTGTGTGTGTACATATACAGGGTGCGGTGAATAAACTGTCATCCAAATTATGCAAAAATGAAAATAACACTGACATCTCATTTTAACAGATATATTTACCAAAATTACATAAAAATATCTTGAAATATTAAAGAGAAAATTCGTTCAATAAAATCGCTATTGGCTTCAACCATGGCCTCCAGACGACTTTGAAATCTCTTGCACCTCTTCTGGATGGTCTCCTTGTTTACGTTGCTGAATGCTGCTATAACCTTTGCCTTCAGTTCATTTTTGGTGTTACAAGGAGTTTTGTTGGTCTCTCACTCAATTGCACCCCACACATAATAATCAAGGGGGTTGCAGTCTGGGGAGTTAGGTTGCCAGATGTTAGGGGCGATGTGGTTGCAGAAATTGTCTGACAGCTATGACTGGGTTTTTCTGCTTGTGTGGCATGGTGCAGAGTCCTGTTGCTAGGTATAGGGTCTTCCAGCAACCACCCTCTTGACCCAGAGCAGCACTGCCTCCTCCAGGCACTTGATGTAGGCTTCTGTGTTGAGTCTGAGGCCATGTGGGAAGATGAATGGAGGCATAACATCGCCTTCACTAGTGATTACTCCAAACACCATGATATTGGCCTGTCACTAGGTCCTAATAAGAGAAGCTCAGAGAGTAGCACTCAAGTTCTACAATTGTTTATCGCTATAATCCAAAGACATATAGATGTCTCTTTGGGGTGACCTCATTTGTCACCCCATCTTTTGACAGTCCTAGTGCAATAGAAGGGTAGCAATGGATGCTGTCTTAAACCAGTTTCAAGTGCACAGTAATTTACAACTTTCATTTGTCATGTGCACTTCAAACCATGCAGGTGGTTGGATTTGATATCATTAGTCAACTCGTCAGTAGTCAGCTGGCAGAATTATCATGCTACAGCATTTTGTCTGTCTTTACACTCTGAATTCAAATTCTGTTGATGTCAGCTTTACCTTTCACCCTTTTAGGATCAATACAATAAGTAGCAGTTATGTACTGGAGTCAATGTAATCAACTAAGCTTCTATCCCACAATTTCAGGCTTTGTACATATAGTAGAATGGATATTATTAGTCAATCAGAGTAGACATCTCCCATGATCTGTAATCAGGGCCAGATTAAGACCCATTGAGGCCCTAAGTACTTAAAAGATTGTGATGCCCCCATAAAAGATTATGTAATTCAAAATATAAACAATAACAAAACCATAAAATAAATATTCATTTTTCAAAACGAAACAAAACAAGTAGAGGGAAAATAATGTTTATTTTTGTATACTTCCACTTCATTTATGTTTGAAAAACTTCCTCCTACTTTTTTGAATTGCAAAGTCTTTGATCAGATCCTCAAAATTAATCTTAGGTAACACATCTGCATCTATACTTAATAGAGATAAGGCATCCCAAATATATATTATTTTAGCAAGCTTAAAGTGATTTGTTTTGTGCTGTAAACCATTTACCATTTCTGTGATGTCCCCTCCTTCCTTTGATGCCCTAAACACGTGCTTATTTTGGTTAATGGTTAATCCGGTGCTATCTATAATCGATTCCTATGATCAGTGATACAATAATAACATGGGAGTAGGTAAAAATGCAGCTTCACAATAAATGTTGCACAGTTGACAGAATCTTGCCTCTAAACTCCAAGTTCAAAACCCACTAAGGTTGACATAGCCGTATTTTAAAGTCAAGTACTGTAAAAAGGGCCAATCTTTTTCACATTCACCTCAAATTTTCCAATCTACTATGGTTTTGGTCCTCTACTTGTGACAGAAATCTTTATTTCAGTTAAGAAGATTTCTGAGTTGTTGCAAACTACAGTGTGAAGAAGAAAGTTCTTACCATATTTAATATCATCATCATCATCATCATCATCATCATCATCATTTAACGTCCGCTTTCCATGCTAGCATGGGTTGGATGATTTGACTGAGGACTGGTGGAACCAGATGGCTACACCAGGCTCCAATCTGATTTGGCAGAGTTTCTACAGCTGGATGCCCTTCCTAACACCAACCACTCCTAGAGTGTAATGGGTGCTTTTACGTGCCACCAGCACGAAGGCCAGTCAGGCGGTACTGGCAACGGCCATGCTCAAATGGTGTATTTTATGTGCCACCTGCACAGGAGCCAGTCCAGCAGCACTGGCAACGATCTCGCTTGAATGTTTTTTCATGTGCCACCGGCACAAGTGCCAGTAAGGCGACGCTGATAACGATCACACTCAAATAGTGCTATTTACGTGCCACTGGCATGGAAGCCAGACAGCTGCTCTGGCAATGATCACGCTCAGATGGTGCTCTTAGCACTACACTGGTACAGGTGCCAATTATTTCATAATCCTGGGTTCAATTCTTGGAATCCCATTTATCATTAATGCTGCCTAAAGCACTAACTCAGTTTGACAGGGAGGAAACCACCAAATTGTCTCTATAAGAATATTCTAGAGCAATTTAGAATATATCAGTTCTAAGAAAAATTTGCATATAGGCACAGGAGTGGCTGTGTGGTAAGTAGCTTGCTTACCAACCACATGGTTCCGGGTTCATTCCCACTGCATAGCACCTTGGGCAAGTGTCTTCTTCTATAGCCTCGGGCTGACCAAAGCCTGTGAGTGGATTTGGTAGAGGGAAACTGAAAGAAGCCCATTGTATATATGTATATATATATATATATGGGAGAATATACGAAAAAACAACAACAGACGAGGACAGGTGGTGTAAATAACAAAAGGATGTATTAGTATGACGCTC
>NC_068990.1:33466511-33471479 GCF_001194135.2 Octopus bimaculoides | reverse complement strand
GCTCAGGAATACGGAAAGTCTTTGACGTTTCGAGCTACGCTCTTCAACAGATCACATGTATGTGTGTGTATATGTTTGTGTTTGTCCTCCCCCAACTGATGCTGCTGTGTTTACATCCCTGTAACTTAGCGGTTCAGCAAAAGAGACCGATAGAATAAGTACTAGGCTTCCAAAGAATAAGTCCTGGGGTCGATTTGCTCGACTAAAAAGGTGGTGCTCCAGCATGGCCGCAGTCAGATGACTGAAACAAGTAAAAGAGAATGAAAGAGAATTTGGTTTAGAGTAATAGCAGCAGCAGATTTTGTAGATTCTTATAGCCCCAGGCCAGTCCTGATTCAACAAACTCAAGATAAAATGTGCTCAAGCGGTGACTATCTTTTTCTTGAGTGGGAATGCAGGATCACATTATAATGCACCTCAGACCATAATGTGTTGCATCTGAGACAACATCATGGTGCATCTGTGTCTATATAATCTAGATGCACAATATGGTGCACTCGTGACTGTGCAAGTGCGTTTTGGACCACATTACGGTGCATCTTGATTCACAAAAAGGTGCATCAAGCACCTCATCACGGTGCATCTGAGACCACATCATGATGCATCAAGGTCCCTACAATTCAGTTTAACCATTTTTTAAGATGTGAAATGGTTGCTATTTCTAGAGGGTTGAGCAACCTTGCAGAGGCTCCATTTTAGTTAGTGACGGTAGAGTATTGGTGATTTCCTGGCATGTAGCAGGAGTAGTAGTAGTAGTAGTAGTAGTAGTAGTAGTAGTAGTGGAAATGGTAGTGCTATCCACATAATATTAGTTGTAGTGGAAAGAGGGCAATATTGCTGGTGATGACGATGGTGGCGGTGGTGGTGGCAGTGGTGGTGATGGTGGTGGTAGTAGTAGTAGTAGTGGTAGTGGTCACAGTGGCAGTGATGATTAGCGAGAGGGGTGGTAGTAGTAGGAAAAGTGATGGTAGTAGTTGACAGTGGCAGTGGTGGTGGTGGTGGCGGTGATGGTAGTATAAGAATTGAGGAGTGGCCAGAAAGTCAGGACTATACACACCCAGTCGAATAACACTGTATCCCCCCCTCTCTCTCACTCTCTCTCTCTCTCTCCTATTTTGTACTTTAACAATTGACTATCATCATCATCATCATCATCACCATGATTATCGTCATCATCACCATCATTATCGTCATCATCATCATCGTCGTCATCATTATTATTATTGAACATTGATAAATTCAGATTGCTGACAGAAGTAATGTTAGCAGCAATAACAGGATAGCTATGCCTGCTGTAGTTGGTGCATTTACTGATGCAGCAGCAATATCAGATAGAGAGAGAGGGAGGGAGAGAGAAATTGCTGCTGTTGCTGGTCTTGTTGCTGCAGAAGTTGGACATATTATATTCACTGCAAGTAAAGAAATAAATTTACAAATAAAAAAAAAAAATAGCAAGAAAAATAAAGCAAAAAAAAAGAAAGGAATAAATAAAAAGCTAAGTTTAATTTAAAATTTGTAGAATTATTTTCTTATGCTTTGTGTGTTTGTGTGGTTGTTGGTTCGGTAGAGTGTATATCTGTTTGAGTGCGCAAGTGTATTTAAATGTGAAAATGTACGTGTGCATCCATTTGAGTATGGTTTTTTGGTATGTGTGTGTGTGTGTGTGTGTGTGTGTGTGTGCGTGTGCCTGTATTTGAGTAGTTTTTGTGTGCATATATTCATGTGTATGTATTTGTGTGTGTGTGTGTGTGAGAGAGAGTGTGCCTGTATTTGAGCAGTTTTTGTGTGCATATATTCATGTGTATGTATTTGTGTGTGTGTGTGTGTGCTGAAAGTAATGTTTGAAAGCTACAAGCAAAAGGCCTCTTGTAGTTAGTTGCTCTGACTGCAAGGTAACCTACAACTACGTAGATGGGGGGGAGGGAGTGAAATGGCCAACTCAATAAGATACTGTACCAAACAATTGTATAAATGCATGCACACACACACACACACACACACACACTTAGATAGATAGACACAGGCATGGCTGTGTGGTAATAAGTTTTTTTTCCCAAACCAGATGGTTCTGGGTTCAGTCCCAATGTGTGGCACCTTGGACGAGCATCTTCTACTGCAACCCCAGGCAGGCCAAAGTCTTGTGAGAGAATTTGGTAGATGGAAACTGAAAGAAGGCTGTCATATCTGATTGTGTATGTGTGTGTGCACGTGCATGCGCATGTACATGTGTGTGTATGTCTCTGTGTCTGTGTATGTGTGTATGCATGTATGTGTGTGCAGGAGTGCTTTAAGTCCCATTGTCATGACATCACATGGATAGTTGTAAATGAGTGCCACTGTTATACAAGCAGTGTGGTTCATTTCCAATCTTCTGCAGCATCATATCTGGCCATGGGGAAATATTGCTTTAGTTAGAAACAGGTGAGGATTGGTGACAGGAAGGGCAGCCAGCTGTAGAAGATCTGCCTCAATAAACTCTGTTTGACCCCATGCAAACATGGAAAAGAGGACATTAAACTGATGATGTAGATCTCTTATCTTTCTTATTCTTTTATTTGTTTCAGTCATTTGACTGCAGCCATGCTGGAGCACTGCCTTTAGTCACCCAAATCGACCCCAGGCCTCATTCTTTGTAAGCCTAGTACTTATTCTATCGGTCTCTTTTGCCAGACCGCTATGTTACAGGGACGTAAACACACCAGCATCAGTTGTCAAGCGAAGGTGGGGGGAGACAAACACATGCACACACACAAACACACGCACACACACGCACACACACACACACACACACACACACACACACACACATATATATTTATGAACGATGGGCTTCTTTCAGTTTCTCTCTACCAAATCCATACACAAGGCTTTGGTCAGCTCAAGGCTATAGTAGAAGACACTTGCCCAAGGTGCCACTCAGTGGGACTGAACCCAGAACCATGTGGTTGGTAAGTAAGCTACTTACCAAACAGCCACTTTTGCACCTATCATATTTAATCTGTTTCGTTCATTGGACTGCAACTTTGCTGGGTACCACTTTCAAGGGTTGAGTCAAACAAATAAACCCCCACTACTTAGTTTTTAAAGTCTGGTTCTTTTTCTATCAATTGCTTTTGCTGAACTGCTTAGTCACAGAGATGTACACCAACTAACCCGTTATCAAGTGGTGGGGGCTGACATACACACACATGCACACATATGCACATACATACATACAAACACACATACACACACATGCGTACATACATACATACATACATACATATCGATCGTCAGTAAATCATAAATCTGAAAAAGAAGCACACTCTTAAGATTTTCTAGAGGGGCCTCTTGCTAGAGAAGCCACAGGCCTAGGGTCTAAAGAAGTGCCGTAAAGTTGAATACTTTATAGACTTGAAACCCAGGGTAACCCCATAGACTGGCCACATCTGTCTTTATCTATATATTCCACTGTTATATATATATATATGGGAGAATATACAAATAATAACAACAGACGAGGACAGGTGGTGTAAATAACAAAAGTATATATTAGTATGACGCTCGGGAATACGGAAAGTCTTTGACGTTTCGAGCTACGCTCTTCAACAGAAAGAATACGGAGACAAGGAGAAAAACACGGAGAAAAAAAAATATATATAGAGAGAGAGAGAGAGACTTCCACACAGTTTCTGTCTACAAAATTCACTCACATGGCATTGGTTGGACAGGGGTCCCAGGTACCACGCAATGGGACTGAACCCAAACAATATGGCTGCAAAGTGAGCTTCTTAACCAAGCAGCCATACCCGCACCTATTTCATACATACATACACACACGCATACATGCGTACATATGCATGGTTGTGTGGTAAGAAGTTTGCTTCTCAAGCACATGGTTCCAGGTTCAGACCCACTGCATGGCACCTTGGGCAAGTATCTTCTACTATAGCCTTTAGTCGACCAAAATCTTGTGAGTGAATTTGGTAAAAGGAAACTGAAAGAAGCCCGTCATATATATATATATATTTATACATATAAGAGGGCTGACTACTAAGTGGACATCCATTATGCTAGAAGTAGACCTATGATCTGACTACTAAGAAAAGATTTTCTTAGTGGTCAAATCATAGGTGATCTACTTCTAGCATAATGGATGTCCACTTAGTGGTCATCCCGCTTATATGTATATAATATAATTTTTCTGAATCTTCAGATTTATTCAATATGCTAGGCCACTGGTTTTAAATTAATACTAATCAAATTAATATTCAATTTTTCCCCCTTATTATTCAAATTTATATGTATATATATATGCATACCATCCAACTCATGCCAGGATGGAAACAGACGTTAAACGATGATGATGATGATGCATGCATATATTTATGTGTGTGTGTGTGTGTGTGTGTACTTGTCCTCCCTGCCATTACTTGACAACCGGTGCTGGTGTGTTTATGCACCCGTAACATAAGTAGTTCAGCAAAAGTGACTGATAGAATAAGTACTAGGCTTACAAAGAATAAGTTTCTTCAACTAAAACTCTTCAAGGTGGTGCCCCAGCATGGCTGCAGTCAAATGACTGAAGCAAACAAAAGAATAAAAGAATATATATATGTTTATGTTTGTCCAACCCATGCCAGCATGGAAAAACAGACGTTAAATGACGATGAAGATGATGATGATGATATGTATAATTTAAGATTAGATTTGGTAAAGTCTTAGTATATTCCTTATGCACACAATTCTTGGCTATTTGCATATTCCAGCTGGTATTTAATGTAGTCCACTGGTGCAGGAAATCCGGGTATCCATCAGCCATGCATGGGTGTACAGGACATGTGTAATGCAATGCACGTAATAATGTGTAATGTGGTTTGAAGAGGAGTGGTACTGAAACAATTCTAACCAATATTCAACATATGCTTACATATATATGTGTGTTTGTGTGCATGTGTATGCAATTTTATATATATATATATATATATA
>NC_068990.1:33464996-33466501 GCF_001194135.2 Octopus bimaculoides | reverse complement strand
TATATATATACCGGAATAAGCACATAAAATGTGCAACAAGGTGGAAAAAGAGTACTCAAATACCAGAGGTAGAGTAATATGCTTTATTTAAAAGCAGCAGAAATATAACAAAAGACTGTTACTCGGAGTTTCACTTTCCCGTTCATTGGACAGTTTTGTTAGAAATGGGGAAGGAGTTATTCCTTTCCCATTTCTAACAAAATTGTCCGATGAACGGGAACATGAATCTCCGAGTATCAGTCTTTTGTTATATTTCTGCAGCTTTTAAATAAAGTAAATATATATATATATATACACACATACACACACACATATATATATATATATATACATATAAACAAGGATAAAATCATGTAAATGATAATATCAAGTGGCCAACATGCTATAAAACCCTGTGGTTAAATTATATTAACAAAATAATTATATATATAAATTATATAATTATATAAAGGAACAGGCAAAATTTGAAACCATTATTATCAGTATTCTTCTTATTATTATTGTTGTTGTTGTTATCATCATTATCATTATCATTATTATTTTTATCATTATTATTAAGGTGGCAAGCTGGCAGAATCATTAGCATGCTGGGCGAAATGCTTAGCAGTATTTCGTCCGTCTTTATGCTCTGAGTTCAAATTCCACTGAGGTCGACTTTGCCTTTCATCCTTTCGGGATCAATAATACAAGTAGTAGTTGAGTACTGGGGTTGATGTTATCAACTAATCCCCCTCCCTGCATTTTGAGGCCTTGTGCCGATAGTAGAAAAAACTACTACTACTACTACTACTACTACTACTACTACTACTACTACAGAGGATAGAAGAGGTAGAGCATGAGACAGAATCTTTTCAGTTATGTTCCTTAAGCGGTTGCAGGCCTGGCCTAATTGTTAAGCTCAGTTCACAATTACAGTGTCTTGGGCGGGATCCCACTGCCTGGTATTTTGGGCAAGTGTCATTTACTACAACCCAATTGGTAGATGGAAACTGTATGGAAGCCTGTTCAATGGATTGTGCCTTTAACTCAAAAAAAGGTCCAGCCTTGTCATACGCACTTTCACACCGATTCTGCCAGAGAATTATGTTGAGTGTATATCACTGCATCACTGTAGTGGCCAGACTATCAGATGTGGTTATACATCACTGGTTATAGTGCGCTTTCTTGCATTACTTGAAGCTTTTGAATGATGCCTTCCCACTGATCAGGTGAGCAGGGCAACGTACTCCCTGAATAGGAAGTCAATCCTTTAACTCTTTAGCAAATGTAATTCTTTCAAATCATCATCATCATCATCATCGTTTAACGTCCGCTTTCGATGCTAGCATGGGTTGGACGATTTGACTGAGGACTGGTGAACCAGATGGCTACACCGGGCTCCAATCTGATTTGGCAGAGTTTCTACAGCCGGATGCCCTTCCTAACGCCAACCACTCCAAGAGTGTAGTGGGTGCTTTTACGTGCCACCAGCACGAAGGCCAGTCAGGCGGTACTGGCAACTGCCA
>NC_068990.1:33453016-33464986 GCF_001194135.2 Octopus bimaculoides | reverse complement strand
AAGGCCAGTCAGGCGGTACTGGCAACTGCCACGCTCAAAATGGTGTCTTTTACGTGCCACCTGCACAGGAGCCAGTCCAGCGGCACTAGCAACGATCTCGCTCGAATGTCTTTTTACGTGCCACTGGCACAAGTGCCAGGAAGGCGACGCTGGTAACAATCACGCACAAATGGTGCTATTTACGTGCTACTGGCATGGAAGCCAGACAGCTGCTGCTCTGGCAATGATCATGCTCAGATGGTGCTCTTATAATATAATTCTTTTTTTATCCAAATGGTTTTGAATTAGTCATACATTATCTCATAGCTTTTAGATTTTGATGATGTGGTTGTATACTTTTAGAATGACATTATAGAGTTGGTGTGAGAGGCCAGATCTAGAAAGTTTGAACATAAGAGGCAGAACATTTTGGCTGGATATGGCCAGTTTAAATGCTAAAGGGCTAAAGGTCACCCATTTGCAGCTGATTGGATTGGAATAATGTTAAATGAAGCATTTTGTTCAAGAATACAATGTACCATTGGTCTGGAAATCAAAAACCAACAGCTTGTGATTGTGAGTGTTACATCCCATCCACTTGACCATGTTTCTTCACTAAGTATGTGTGTATGTATATACATATATATATATATATACTTAGCCCCTTTACACACTAATTCAATGAGCAGGTAATCCAGTTGATTGAACAATCCTCATCATCAAAACTGACAGGAATCCATTATATATTCCTTTATATTCTAAATTCGAATCCCTTCATGCCTATATTGCCTTTCCTCCTTCCAAGATTCTGAGGTTGGAGCAGTCTATTGCAGCACTCTCTCTCTCTCTTTCTCTTCACATACTAAACTGTCCTTACTCCTTATGTTCTATTCTGGTGTAGTCAGTCTATCATACCACTTCCCAGCCATCCATTAAACTGTCTTTGCTCTCTGCCAGTATTACAAAACGTTGCTCTCATTGTTATTTTTCTTCTCACATGTAAGGGTAGTGAATCAGCATAATTGTTAGTACATTGGAGAAAATTGCTTCACAATATTTGTTCCAGCTGTGTACATTGAGTTCAAATTCTATTGTGGTCGACTTTGTCTCTAATCCATTCAGAGTTAGTGAAATAAATGTTTAGTCAAGTACTTGGGCCAGTGGTATCAAATTTGCTGGTCTTAATTGGAATTGGTAAGGTCAGAGGCCACACCAGGTTCCAATGTCTATTTTGGCTTGGTTTTTACAGCTGGATACTCTTCCTAATGCCAACCACTCCACAGAGTGTACTGGGTGCTTCTTACATGGACTATCATCAGTGCTTTCTAAAGGCAGCAAACTGGCAGAATCATTAGCACACCAGGTGAAATGCTTAGCGGTATTTCATCTGCCACTACGTTCTGAGTTCACATTCTGCTGAGGTCAACTTTGCCTTTCATCCTTTCGGACTTGACTAGCCCAGATATTTCCTTGTATGGATACTTGAAAGAGAGGGTTTACATCACAAACTAAAGACCCTGGTGCAAATGAAGGAGAACATCAATAGAGAAATCAGAGAAGTGGGGTCTCAAACTCTTGAGGGTGTTATGGTCCAAGTTTTGGAAAGAGCACAGGTGTGTGAAGCAGAAAATGGCTGCCATTTAAGCAATGTCATTTTTCATGTGGTGTAGTGGTGTTGCAAAATTTGACTTGCACATATTAATTTCCATTATGTCCTTTATATTGTATCAAAATAAAGGAATTATTAACAATTAAAACCCATCAGGGACTTTTGGGATACCCTGTGGAAGCAATATTAAATCACCTCAAAAGTGGCAAGCTGACAGAATCGTTAGTATGCTGGGCAAAATATTTTGTGGCATTTTGTCCATCTTAACATTCTGAGTTCAAATATTGTCAAGGCTGAATTTGCCCTTGCTTCTTCTGGGCTCGATAAAGTAAGTACCAGTTGAGCACTGGGGTCGATGTAATCAACTTACCTACTCACTTGAAATTGCTGACCTTGTACCAAATTTTGAAACCAATATCAAATTGCCTCAACAAAAGTAATGTCGATGTACCTGTACACACACACAAAAATAAAACTATGCCTCCAAAATCCTTGCATGTTTAAATCTTGTTGAAGGGACAATCAGACTTTCCAAAGAGGCAATAAGTGAGTTGATAAACTTAGCCAAAGAGAAAATAGATCCAAGAACAAAGAATTCACCTTTTTAGTGTTATGCAAAACATCCCTGGAAAAGGACCATTGTCCAGTAGAAGCATTGGCAAATCAATTGCACAGTAGATCTGAAAATTATAAATCTAGTGAAGAGAAAATTAGAGGAAGAGAAAATTAAAGCTTTAAAAACAATGGATTAAAACTCATATCTTCACTTTAACAAGAATCATGGATTAACAGAACACCTACAAAAGTTTTGTCAGAAACTAAGATTAGTTGGATTTTTTGCTGACAAAGATGACGATTAGGATAATGACGATGGCGATGATTCTGTAGTTTAGAACACCAAATTTCATACCTTCCATAGGAAAAAATACACGTCTTGACAGCTATATTAACATTCTATCAACTTTGCTCCTGACAACTTATATTGCAATGCAAAATTCAACTAAAGGTGAAATCTCAACCTTAAAATGATGCAGGAAGACCAGATGATTATCACTAAGCAAAGAGATTAAGGAAGAGACATTGCGAAAATGAATGCGAATACTAGCAGAGCCTTACAGAAGAACAATTAAATTATCACATATTTTATCCAGAAATTCCAAGCAATATTGATCATCTTACAATGCAGCAACTCATTGAATTGCTATTGAAACATCCATCAGTGGCAACAAATGGAAAATGCTGTTAACTAATTGAGCTTGAAAGAAAAACTAGCAATGTTTATAGATTCCCCATATATACACATATCAAAGGAAATTCCCGATGCAGTATGGGAACAAAATGCTGAATACTTCAAATTAGAAATTTTGCTGGATCTGAAATTAAGGATCATCATGTTCAACTCATCAGCCAGGTAAATTTCATTAACATTATTTTGAAACTGTTGTGTTTTTTTAGGCCAAGTTACATCTGTGATCACAGACTCCAACTACCACAGATACAGAAGCTCACCTTGTAAGTCTCTATGTAAAAAAAATAGACAGACAGAGTGATGTTAGGAGGTCCATTAAGGAAAAATATTTCTTAAAATAGTTCAAAACAATGTTAATCATCATCATCATCATCATCATCATTTTATATCTGTTTTCTATGCTGATATGGGTTGGATGGTTTGACCAGAGCTGGCAAGCAAGAGGGCTGCAGTCTTATTTGGTTTGGTTTCTTTGGCTAGATGTGCTCCCTAATGCCATCCACTCCACAGATTGTGCTAGGTGCTTTTTACATGCTACCAGTACAGGTATTTTATGTAGTCCCAATCTGTAAGAGTGCCACTCTTCTGTACAGCTAGCACAGATGCTTTTGATGTGGCACCAGCACAGGGCTCTTGCAGACCAATTCTCTTCAGCAAGTGGAGCAATATTAACACTTCTGCTATGGAAGACAGAACAATTATTTTCATTTTTCAACTTATTTAATTATTCCAATATTTCATCTAATACTATTAATGCATATGTACATATCTACATAACTATACATATATGTACTGCAATAATATCTTCTTATTGATGCTATGATGTTTAAGTTATTCACAAGCTGCAATGCTACAAGAATTCACCAGTTGCAACAGTAATCTCTTATTGATACTACTAGGATAACATTGTTCACTTGAAGATTATTAGTATAAGACATAAAAGTACTTGTAAATTAAGAATACATATTCATAATCTGGATATGCTGGAAATTTTAATAACAGTTTTCAGTAGTATACATACATACATACATATAAATATACATATATACAGATATATACATACACACACACATATATATATGCACACATACATATATACATACATATATATATATATATATATATATATATATATATATATATATATATATATATATCAGTACATTTGTCTTTATAAATGGACGAAACAGAATTCAATACGTAAGGTGGAGAATATGAAACGTATTTTATTTGCCAAGCTTACTACAGGAGTTCCTCAAAGCCCTAGAGTTCTAGACCAAAGTAAATGGCAAACAGGTATTCTTAATTAATTAAAAGAAATTATATATATATATATGTCTGTACGTGCTTACATTGATCTCTTATTAAATATGAATAATTAAAATGATGTATCTGATGTTTAAAATAATCTGTCACTCTACATTTAGCTCTCAATTCCTCTGTGTGTGTGTGTGTGTGTGTGTAAGTTTGTGTATGTGTGTATGGTGTTTTCTTTTATAGACAATCATTTCATCTATCTAAAAAAACTATTTGTGTACACTGTGAAATTTTGGTAGGTATGTTGGATGTGCTTCAAATAATATTGAAAAGAACAATAATTTGGGAACTGGCCAAGTTTACATCAATCATCACTTCATATGGATTACTTGTTGTACTCTACTTATATATATATATATAGTAATTTTTACAGCTATTTTCCTATGCTGGCATGGACAGATTAAGTGTTAAGATCCAGGTCAGTTTTTATTCCAAGTAGGTTCACCTCATACATATAAATATATATATATATACTAGCAGTAAAACCTGTTGTTGATCAGGCAATTACTTTTACTGTTTATCAGGAGACACATTGAAAGTATTATTATATGTATAATTTATTCATTCTTGAATGTAATGATAGTAATGGTAAATGAAGTTATTGAAGGATTCATGTTGCATTAAGAGCGAATATTTCTTTCTGAACAATACTTTTTTGCTTTATTTCGAGGTACATTAGCCTTTACTACAAACAGTGAGAATGTTTGGGTCAATGAGGTTTGTGCATAATTAATCTTGTAATATTGCATAATTTTGGTTGAGACAAAATATGTAATGGCATAATAGGAGTCCTTCTTTTCAACTGAAGACAATAAGGAGCTGCATCTGGTGGCTGTAGTGAGTTAACGAATTTGATGGGGTTGTTGACACTATCCTAATCATCAACAACACTGTCAATTGGGTTATACGTGAAGACTCCTGGTAGTTTATTCAATAGCATGACATTTTTTGGAGCCAGGATAGTTCTGTCACCAATGTAATCTGTATTTTTATAATTATGAAGAAGATTAGGAAAGGTTTACTGCATAAAATGATCAATGGAATGAGTTGAATTATATATTGCATTGAATGTAAGAAACTGTCCCTTCACCAAGTTTTAAAAGCTGCTTTGCAAATAGTTTAGCTGACTGATCTCTGTATGTATTTGTGTGTGTGTGTGTGTGTGTGTGTGTCTATAATCAAAAGGATGTGTTATAATACTATTCCACGTATACAAAAACAGCCATACCAACAATCCAACACTCCATCATCAGCTGCCCCACATATATCATTTTGGTTTCGACATCTGGGCTGTACCATTCAGTCCTGTGGTGTCAACAGCACTAAAATAAGTGTAGTTTGGAACCAGCAAGCCAAAGAAACCACAACTTTCAAACACATTTACCCTATGTACAACCATATCAGTAAATAAATTCAATAAGTAAATTACAACCAACTTCTAAATTTGTAACTAAACAGCGACCAATACATGAAGTCATACAAAAATTATAATCCCTACCATCTTCCACAGAATAATATAAAAGTGAAAGCTTAGTAACCACATTCATTTAATCAATCAATTTATAGGCAGGATTAAACACTAACTTTAATAAAACTACAACAAAGAAACACATAAACCAATGTACATTATATCGGTATTAATAGTAAACCTGCAATAACTAAATTATATGCTAAATCGCTACCAATTTTTATGCCCATACAAATAATAATAATATCACCAATCTTCCATAGTTACTACTATATATATATATATGTATGTACGTATGTATGTATGTATGTATATGCATATGTATGAAGTGTGTATATACAGTGATATGTTCCTGAGTTAATGTTTTATAAGTATATAGCTGTCAGAGTCCATGTGTCAGTGTTACTATTCAGGTCTTTCATAATATCATCATCATCCTCATCCTCATCATAGTCTTCATCATCATCATACATACATATGTACATATGAATATATGAATGATGATGATATATGTATCTGTGAGTATGTGTGTGTGTGTGTGTTTATACAAAAATTTATTCTGTGAAATGATAGATTTTAATCTCCCTGCCTTTGAAAGACACAGACAGAATATGTGTGTGGGTGTATTATGTGCAAGCATTAGCATATCTCAATAGGTGCAGCTATAAATTGGTGCATTTCTAAAATGAAGCTGTTGTTTACCTAACCCTAGTTGAACTCAATTTCTGATTCCCCTAGTGATTGCTCTTTGTTGTTATCAGTTGTTTGATATTTAAACTTGCTTCACTTGATGCACTTTGGTGCTATCAGTTTAACATGGTACGTTTGAGACACTGTGTTGTTATTAGTTTAACTTCATGCACCCAGTGCATCGTACTGTTTGTAATTTTGGATTTCAGTTTGACTCGACACAGTCACTGCACAGTGATATTATTAGTTTAATATGCTTCAAGTGGGGCATAGAAAGTGTTTGTATGATACATTGTGGTATTAACAGTTATTATATTATGCATTTCAATTTTAACATGGTACTTTAGTGTTAATATTTGCTATATATTTCAATTTAACATTGTGCAGTTGGTGCACAGTATTGTTATAAGTTTAATATGCTACAAACGGTGCATTGCAATGTTTGTGTAGTACATTGTGGTTTTAACAGTTATTATGCATTTCAATTTTAACATGGTACTTTAGTGTTAATATTTGCTATATATTTCAGTTTAACATTGTGCAGTTGGTGCACAGTATTGTTATAAGTTTAATATGCTACAAATGCTGCATTGCAGTGCTTGTGCGGTACATTGTGATATTAACATTTATTATGCATTTCAATTTTAACATGGTGTAACCAGTGATTTTAGTGATAATATTTGCTATATACTTCAGTTTAATATGGTGCTGGTGGTGCACAGTGGTGTTATTAGTTTAACATGGTGCAGTGAATTCATTGTGGTATTAGCAGCTGTTCAGCATTTCACTTGTAATAATTTAGTTTGTTATTACATTTGTTTAGTTGCATATAAAGTCTTCCACATGTCTACAGGTCTCATGAGGCCGGAGCTTATCCAGACTTTCAAGATGTTTAGGCTAAAACTACAAGACCACCATCACTGAATGAGACCCAGTCTATCACAAGGTATTACTGCTACTTAGGAACAATGTAAAATTAAGTGTCTTGCTCAAGGACATATCATGCCACCTGATCCTAAAATTGAACCCATAACTATATGACCATAGGTTCACTATTCTAATCATGAGGCCACACGCCTTTACCTGAAGACTTTCGATTTCCTGTACTCATAGTTATGTGTGTTGTACAGTTGTTGTTATTAAACCCTAGGTAACTTCTGATCAAGTAGACCTATGACCAAAAGCATTCAAGTCATTAACATAACATTTGTTTTTCAAGTCTAGCATATCCTTTGACTAAACCATTCAATATGTCTAACATTTTAAAAGACTGTATGGTTTAAAGGATATTTTGTTGCTATATCTAGCAGGTTGAGCTTGTGTTGTAATGGCAGCCACTGCAGAAATGATGGTAGTAGTAGTAATTGTAGTAACTAGTTTCCTTAGGTCTGGTTATATAATAGGTTAGAAAATAGTGCAAAGAGTTTGTTAGTTGAGTCAATGAAATACTGGAAATTCTTGTTTATGTTGGCAATTATCACAGACAATCTCTAGAATGTGGCCAGATTATTGATGTTTTAGTAAAAGTTAGTTTAGCAAAAATATATGAAACATAACTGTCTGTGTTTTTAATATTGTTGTTAAGTAATTAACTGTCACATGGCCCCCAACTAAACACTTTATCAAACTATCTGTGACATATCACCAATATGCAGTGTTAAGGGTTGACTTACATTCATTCATTATAGATCTGGTTTTCTATAGACACTAGCGAGGCTTTTCATTGACAATGTATTTACCTGGTCTTTATCTAAAGCTTTACATATCGTTGTTGAGTTGTGTCTGAATATATCACTTAATTTTGAATTGAAGGAAGAGATTGATAACATGTATAATGGTGTCTACATTGGAATCTGGATATAGCTTGGTGTATGAAATAGTCTGAAGTCTGCCTACATAAGAAATTGAAGGAATTGTGCTTATTTGATTAATCTGCAATTAATTGTGTATTCAAGATAGAATATGTTCAATGACATTCAAAACTGGAAATGAATTATATTGAGTGAAAATATTTCTGATTACTATGTTAAAATACATGATGATAACTGTTAGTTACTATAATGGCTGTTTGCACTATATGTTAAATGAAAATCTTTCTGATTAGCATATTGAAATAATTAATAATAGCTGTTAGTAACTACAAAAATTATTTGCAGAATATACAGCATTAAAATCTTTCTGATTTTCATGTTAGAATAATTAATAGTAGTTATTAGTAATTATAACAGTCATGTATAAAATATATTGAATGAGAAATCTTCAGGTGACTATGTTAAAATAACTGATGGTACCTGTTTGCAATTATGTTGGTTATGTCCAGTTCTTTCTTGAAGGTGAAGTGTTTAAGAATGTGTGAAGTTATAGAATAAACTTCTTATGAAGTCTCTCATTAATAATTAGTTCAGTGTTGTATTCTCATGTCTATGTTTCTCTTAGTTTCCAAGTAATCTTCTAAAGCCTTGTCAAAAAGCTATCTTACATAATCTAAGATAACTTTAATATTTCAGTCATTTCAAAGTAACAGAAGATGGTTAACACAACACATTACAGTGTTTGCGGCCATCTTTCTTGTTTCCCAGAAACCAAGTTCAAATCTAGCCATGATTATTTTTTTTTTATTTTTCCTTTTGTCATTTTAGAGCCAATCAGCAAATATTAGTTATATACTGGCATTGCTTCAATTAACTGTATTCCCTGTCTTCTCCCAAATTTGGCATTGAGCTTAGGCAGGGCAAATCAATAGCTTAACTCTTTTAGATTTGTGTCTGTTGGCATTGTTGCTACATTCATCCTACAATAGTATCACAACAGTAAATCTCATTGTAAAATAGTGAAACTAGAATGGACTCAGATGAAGGGAATTAAAGGAGATAAGGCTTCAGAGATATTTTCAAGTGTTTTTGTTATCAAGTTTTCTTTAGCTTGTTTTCTTTACATTTTGTTAGCTGGAGCTAAGCTGAGAAGGGTTAATTAGCTACTGTTATAATTGTATAGTTCTTAGCTACATGTCTGATTTGTTGTGACTTCAGCTGTTTTCAGATGTTAATTCTATTGTTGATTTTGAAACAAAGAATTATAATAACAGATAATTGTTTCTAGTTCAGAACAAATTGTCAAAACAAAACCCAAATTATAATTAAATCACCACAAAGTCTTTGAAAATCATTTGGATGTAATTTGAAGTCATTTGATTAACTGTATGTCTAACCACTATGCTGTCAATTTTAACAAAACTTAGAGACAGAACAACTCAGTGTTCTAACCAAGATCAAGAATTCAAAAAGTTAAACTATTAATTTGTTTTGACTAAGCCAAAGTTGAAATCTCTAAAAATAAACAACACATATGCACATATGAAATTAACAATCAGTTGTTAGTTGTAAATGTTCAAACTTCATATTCCTTTCTACTCTAGGCAGAAGGCCCAAAATTTTGGGGGAGGGGGGCAGTCAATTAGATATACCTCAGTACATAACTGGTACTTAATTTATCGACCCCAAAAGAATGAAAGGCAAAGTTGACCTCAGCAGAATTTGAACTCAGAACGTAAAGACAAACGAAATACCACTAGCCATTTCACCCAGCATGCTAACATTTCTGCCAGCTTGTCACCTTCCAAATTTTATATTCTAAATAGTCACAACAATGTGAATAGCAGTCCCTGTTGATTTATTAAATATGTTTTTGAGTAACAGGAGATGGTTAACATAGCACATTACCATGTTTGCTGCCATCTTTCTTTGTTTCTCAGAAACCAAGTTCAAATCTAACCATGATTTTTTTTTTACCTTTTTGTCATTTTAGAGCTTGTCATATATATATATATATATATATATATATATATATAAATGGGTAACATAGCTGTACAGGTGTCAATTCATTACAGCAGTTTCAAGCAATTCCTTTAATTGATTAATGAAAACATTGCATCATTTGAAAGAAATCGTTCTGACAAGAATGGTTTCTTTCAAATGATGTAATGTTTTCATTAATCAATTAAAGGAGTCACTTGAAACAGCCGTAATGAATTGACACCTGTGCATCTTTGTTACTCATTTATATTTTATTCCCCTAACTTGGAATCTGCATTTCAGAAATACTATAGAAAGTACCTTTATAAAAAGTACATGGCTGAATTACCAAGAGCAGATATCTTCACCTAGCTGGGTTGCATTGTCTGCATACTTGGCGTGAATATCAGGTACATACATCCCTGCACAGAGTCTTGATATTCATTATTCAATTAATGCTGTTTGGGTGTGTGGATTATACCAACCTAGCAAGGTACCTCAATTTAAATACCTACTTCCACAGAATTTTAATTATGTGTGTGTACGGGTGTGTGTGTCTTTTTAATTGCTTAAACTCAGTATTTATTAATATTAGTATTACACACGTTCTCCTTCTTTTCTGCTTTCATCTAAACTCTTATCTGCATTTGGAGCCCTTTACAAGTTTAAACATTTTAGGGGTGGAGCAATAATGTGTACCTACATACAAAAATGTTGATTAGGGAATAGCATTGTGTCCCTGTCAAAAACCACTGTATTTAGTTTTCCATGACCCTATCTTGAAAAAAACTGCTGTTAAATTTTTGCTTCGTTGTATTCCAGGTTCCATGCATCAAGAAGTGCTGATCTCTAATTGTAGGGGGGACAAGCAGAAGGGGTCAATTCAGATAGATGTGGGATGAAGTGGTGGAAAGGATCTCCAGATGAGGAGATGACAAAGGACTGAGACTTCTGGTGGTTTGCTGTGCTTGAGAACATATGTCAGGCTAAGTAAAATTGGGGCCATCCATTCTAAAAGGCATGTCCTCTACATCCCTCTTTCGGCCAAGAGATCTTAGTTTTGTAAGCTCATGGATGCTGATGCCACATAAAAGCACCCATGCCAGTGCCACATAAAAGTAGCAGTGCCAATGTCATGTAAAAGCGACCATACTGGTGCCACTCTGTAAAGTTGTTGGCATTAGGAAGGGCGACCAGCCATAGAAATCACGCTGAAACAGACAAATGGAGCCTGGGCAGTTCTTCAGCTGGCCAGCTCCTGCCAAACCGTCCAACCTATGCCAGCATGGAGAAAAGACATTAGATCATGATGATGATGATGATGATGATGATGGTGATGGTGGTAGTGGTGGTCTTCTT
Source organism: Octopus bimaculoides (assembly GCF_001194135.2). Classification (NCBI taxonomy): domain Eukaryota; kingdom Metazoa; phylum Mollusca; class Cephalopoda; order Octopoda; family Octopodidae; genus Octopus; species Octopus bimaculoides. The sequence goes on along the minus strand of NC_068990.1, from coordinate 33,453,524 downwards.
CTTCTTGGTCACATTTGTGATCTATATTTTCAACACAGATCCAAGTATGAATTAGGTCACATTTTTGTCTTGGTGTTTATAATCCTGTTGGCTAACCGTTCAGCAGTCACTAATCATAGTGGTTCAACTTAACCACCTCTTCCTTCTTCTCCCTATGAAGTTGATATTGGCTGGAGTCTTTCAATGGTAGACGTCTTTTCCCACCAATGCTTCTATTGATTGGTTAATCTTGGTCTGCCACCAGAAAGCTGTTTCTCTCATCAAATCCTTATACAACCAACACCTGTAATCCTTTATTTAAGCTCTTCCCTCTCTCTCTCTTCTCTCGCTCAAACTTCTCTTGTCCACTGCTACAAGCTATCCTGTAATATATAATATATATATATATACACACACACACACACACACACATATGTATATATACGTTTATTTATATATATATATATATATATATATATATATATATGTATATATATATATATATATATATATATATATATATATACAC
>NC_068990.1:33439632-33452940 GCF_001194135.2 Octopus bimaculoides | reverse complement strand
TATATATATATATATATATATATATATATATATATGTATATATATATATATATATATATATATATACATATATACACTCACACACACACACGTCTTTCCATACAGTGACATGTTTTCTTTCATCTCAAGCTGTTTTTGTTCTAATTTGTCTTTATATTCCTCTTTAGTTTTATTGTTATGTCTATCTTAGTTGGCAACATTTTGCTTGATACTAAAGTAATGTTTCTTCACCGTTTATTTAGATTTCTCCTTTATTTGCTCCACATTGATTTATTTTTACTGCAGCTCTTTTTTCACATAGCTGCTGGCCATATAAAGAAGTATGACAGTAATCTGTGGGTGAAAACCGACATATCTTAACTTAATATAAAAATGTGTAACATAAGTAGTGCCATTTCTATGTAATTAAAAACCCTTTGTTACCATATTTCTGTTGAAATGCACTGTCTTTGTTCCAGTTAATTTTGAAAACAATAAAGAATTTAGCAAACTAACTTTGTCATTTGTTTAAGATGGTGTTTAGAGTATAAATTAGCATGAAATTTTGATGGGAGATTCTAATCATTTTAAAACAGAAAATTCCTGCTTGAAAATGATTTAAAATCTTCCATCAAAATTTCCTATCATAGAACCAAAGGTGGTCTCAAGCTCATTGGTATCAAAAAGGGTTAATGATAGCTGCCTATTTTATCTAATATAAGGCTAACTGTATAATTAATGCTAGCCTTCAAGCAATAAATTTAATCAATAAAGTTATCAGTTATATTAACTCTAATTTTGATGGCTTAATTACAGTACATGACAACTTTCCAAATGTTGATGCAATAAGAAAATATATACAGTACACCCTGTTTAGGAGTTGATGATAGGAAGGGCATTCAGCCATAGAAACAAAGTCAAAGCTGGAACATATTTTCTAGTATGCAAGTTGAATTTTTCAGACCAAATTATACAGCTAAAAAATGGTCGGTCATATTATTCACCAAGATGACTTTGGAAGATCAAAATTTCCGTGTGAAATGCAGCATGATTTGGAAAAGTTGTGATCATGTTCAAATGTTTACAGTAGATACTATGTCGACTGGCATGCTGGAAAATACTCTATGAGTGAGATGTGGTTCTTTGGCCCCATTTATGAATAAGAAGAAACTCAAACCACAATGACCTGTCCAGACCATGTCAGCATAGAAAGTATATGTAAAATGATGATACTATTACCATCAGCATCATCAACATCATAATTTCCTTATCAAGTCGTGACAATGACTTCAGGACAATAACAAAGAATTCTGTAGAAAAATATTTGAATTAAGGGGTGGGTGGTGCACTGAGTGTCATGTGTGAAATTTTTTTCATTGATTAAAATTTCCCTCTTAGTTGAAGAAAGACAACAAAAAAAAAAATACAACAGAAATTGTTGGCAAATTTAAAACAAAAAAAGAGGAAATAATTTTAATAAATGAAGAATCAATTTTTCAAGGTTGATTTATATGTTTAGAGGAAGGAAAAGCTGATCTTTGATTGTAGGGAAGAGGTATGATTATGGACATGCTTTAGCCAATTAGGGATCATCAGTATATTCTCCTCAAGTTTATTGATCAGCTGACATTGATTTTAATGTATAGAAAAAAAAGTGAAAAATAATTTTTAACTCATATAATTTGCATAATTAAAAATAAAATGAGCTAAGGGAAATAACTCAAGGAGGCCAATGGCAGAAATTTGTTGAATCTTTAGAAACCCTTAATAAAATGAAATTTTCCCTTTTAGCTGGCAAGAAAAAAACCCCAATTATTAGTGATATTTATTAATGATTCTCACAAAAAAAAAAGAAGGAATAATTTCCAGAAATTAGAAATGGAAATTCTTAGTCAGCCTGAAATATTCCTTTTTCAACTGATACAGATTCCAGATATTTGACATTTCCATACAAATTAGTTCTCTATCTTGGGATTCGACGATATTGCTTGAACCAAATTGTATAAAAAGAATTATGGTATAAAAGGTATAAATAAGGCATAAAACCAACAAGTGGGAAGTATAAAAAAATAACTGTGTAGTTGCCAATATCCAGGCATTCCCAGCAGTAACCTTATAGTAAGCTAGAGTAACCTGAAGTAACCTAAAATAAGTAATTGGAAACAGCAAAACATCTAACACAAGTAAATGCAAAACATTTGGATTATAATACCAAAATAACGACTCATTCAAGATTTATATACCAAGACATAATACTGGAAGGGTGCTTACCAATATGGAGGTAAACTATAAAGCCTTTATGATTAGCTGAAACACATACCTTTTGAAATAAAGAGCCTTATTAGCAGTGAAACAGGAAAGCGAAACAAAGAAGCTATATTTTTTGTTTTGTTTATGAAGAAGAAAATTATGCAGCAAAAACAGAAATGGAACCAGAATATTAAAAGAAATAAAACAACTTCAAAAGTAGACATTTTTCAATAAAACCGACACCCAGCGTACCTTTTATTTGCTATTCTATGCCTGCTATTATTATATTATTATTATTATCATTATTAAAAAAGAAAGTATTATTTATATCATCATCATCACCATCATCATCATCACCATCATCATCATCGTTATGAGTTTTTCTTCTTCCTTCAATTTTGTTTCCATTTCTTTTCACATGATTATTATTATTATTATTATTATGAATTTTTTTTTTGTTAGTTGTTCTCATAAGGTTTCTTCTTATGTACATTATCCAGTCTTGGTTTAATGTTGTATCAGAATGATTGTTCATATCTAGGGGAACAGAATTCTGAGTGTCATCTTACAATGTCCTTAATAAATGCTTTTAGCTTGAATTAAATATTATATTCTGTTTGAGTTGTATTGTTTTCTCAGAGAGTCTCTTCATCTTGGTGTCTTTGCCAACTAGTTTTTACTTGATTTCTCTCATAATGACAAAAAAAATAAATCTCTTTCTCCTTGATGCTATAATATCTATACAACTTCTGTAGCAACTCATCTCTCTTCACATAACCAAGATGCAATTCTTCTAAGATCTCTCCTACATTTTTTAAAATATTTTTTGCAGTCCTCTCTTCCATAATGTTTCATTTCACTTGTTCTTCCTTTCTATCATTACCACAACAACAATCTCTCTCCCTCTCTCTCTCTCACACACACACACACACATGCCTACTATTGAGTGTCCATGATGTTGTATGTTGAAAAGTGTGTTAAAATCTAGATCATAGACTAAGTGGTTCCTGTAAGATAATCATTTAGTATAGACCTCTAAATCTCCAGATCCTTCTATGTATTATTTCCCTTCAACTGTTAATATTTACACTTCATCAGTTGTATTTGATGATTTCTATCTTTTGTCTATGTGGAACTTAATTATAAACCCATTTTAGAACTATATTCATTGTATAACAGATTTTGATAACATATTTCCTTTTCACTTTTATTTACACATCTATAAACAGTTTCTGTTTCAGCATTCTTTTTTCTCCCAGTAAATTCCTGGTAGAAATATTGTCCATGTCTTTCTCAACTTTAACTCCTCTTATTCCATTCTGACTCTATTTGTATATCCCACATGAGAATTGATCTCTAAACCAACAAACTCAACTTCTTTTTACTTTCCATCATCTCATCTTTATGTAGGTTTTGTTTTCTAACTGTTTAATGTACATTGTTAAGTCAATGAGTTCCTAGTATGGTTATTATTTGGTGCCTGCCTTGCTTGACCTGGTAAAACTCTCTTGTCTATGATGTATTCTATGATGCTACCCAAATAAGGTACCCAGCTAACATATTTGATTATTCATCAAACTGGTCAGACATTGAGTGTCAATGTTTGCTGTCTACTATTGTATGTATGCATTCATTATAGCCAGTTGTTGGAAAATAGTAGTCGTAATTCAGTATAATTAAAAATTGCTCTGTTTCCATTTTCTCAATCCAAATTGTTTTATAAGTTTTGTCGTATTAGAATCATTTCAGTTAAAATTTCCTTTTCTTTGTTTTTATTTCTTATGTGAGTTACCTGAGTTGAATCTCAGGCAAGGCAGGTAGGGCAATTCACATAATTCAACTGAAGCCCAAAATGTCATGAAATGCAGAGAGCGGAATGAGAACAGTAGACCCTTGTAGATCAAATGAAAGATCGGGTTTGAAATTCTGATGCAGCGACCAAGTGCAACACAAGACACCTGAAGAAGGCTTGTGCATACAACAGCCAAAACATAGTGAAAATAACGATCCAGGAGGGGACACCAGTCGGACTAATATAAACAGTATACATAATAGCTTATTTTGTTTCATATTCCTGTTTCACTGCTAATAAAGCCTCTTATTTTGAAAGGTATGTGCTTCAGCTAATCATAAAAGCTTTATAGTTTATCTCCAACGTGACAAGCACTCTTCCATGATTATACTTTAGTGTGCTCAAATTCTGCCAAGTTCAACTTTGCCTTTCATCCTTTTGGAATCGTTGAAGTAAACACCAGTCAAGTACTGGGGTCGATGTAAAAGACGAGCACACCCCACACATACACTCCCACAAAATTTCTGGCCTTTGTGCCAATAGTAGAGAGGATTATTATATCTTTGTGAGTAAATTTTGAATGCGGCATTATTTTGGGGATATAATCCAAATGTTGTTTCTCATTTACTTGTGCTAGATGTCTTTCTGTTTCCAATTGATTATTTTAGGTCACTCTAGGTTATGCCAGGTTACTTTAGGTTACTGCTGGGAAGATTAGGATATTGGTTACTTCCACACCATTTTTTTATACTTAAATATTCTTCTCTTCACTATTGCTCTAAGGCAACATAGCTATTCTTTTCAAATCATTTCTTTCATCTCGGCATGTTATATATGATCTTTTTATTCTACATAATTGCTTGCTTTACCTGACTCTAGTTCTGCCATTCTCACTGTGATTTCATTTCACATAGTAGTCAAGACTGTACTCCAATGTGGTTAGTTATATAGGTCCATAGTTATATAGCTTTACAGTTTTGAAAATAGGATCCAACAATATCTCTAAGCTTCCAAACCATGTATACAGAGTAAATTACTTAACTGGTACTTAACTGGTACTAGCCACGCATTGAGAAAAGCATTGTCACTGGAAATTTTCTTTCCTTTTTCCCCTGTTATTTATTTACATATCTATTTTTTATTTTTTCCTTTTTCTCTTTGACTTCCCCTTTTTCTCTATCACATGACTCTGTAAAAGAACAATCTGGTGTGTTTAGTTTAATGGCCTACCAATGTATACAGTACATTTCTCTTCCCTAGGTGTCAGGAAGACACTCGGCAAGAAATAGAAACAGAACTGAAAGAAGACGCTAATGCAAAAGATAATAATAATAATAATAATAATAATAATAATAATAATAATAATAACAGTAACAACAAGAGCACTCAGAGAGTGCAAGCCTCCACCAAGGCAACATCAACGTCCTCTCAACGATTAGCCAGAGATGATTTTTAAAATCAGAATATCTGAAATAAACTCAACTGCTCTCACAAACAAGAATACTAAAATGAACCCAATCGCTCTCAAAAATTAAGTAAAAAAAAGCAAAAAAACAGTAAGATAATCCAGGATTGATCCCAAAATCTAATCAATTTTTGCCAGTCATGAGGCCAAACATTTCTGAAAGTTTTATCTGAATCTATCCAGTGGTTCTTGAGATATCTTGTCCACAGACAAACACGACTGAAAACAACACCGCCACCTTTGCTAAGGCAGAGGTAATAGTATAAACAAACACTGTGGAAAAGTTATATCCAGAGAAAAACAGAAAATAGAAGAAAGGATCTGTCAATCCTTAACAAAATTAAAACATCAAAAACATCCTTTCAATATTTGTTCTGGCTCAATGTTCTGAGTTCAAACCCTTCTAAAATTAACTTTGTCTTTCATCCTATCAAGGTCAATAAAATAAAGTATCAATCATACCCGTTGAGTTCTTAGGTTGATGGTATTAACTAACCTCAACCTCTCATTATTGATGGCCTTCTGCCTAAATTAAAAACTATTACAAGATTACATGATATTACATCATAAACATTGAGTTTGTTTCCTGATTTTGACTCCCAGTTTTAATTCTTTTACTTCAGTATTTAATTAATATATACCACAGACACACCTGTATGACATCTCTAAATTTGACATGTAACACAAGCAGTGATTCTGTGTCATTGCTTTAAAGAAACCTGCCAAAACAGTGAAAAGCTGATATTAATTTGAGAATTCCATGATTTGAGATGTTGTAGAGATCAACATAATCTTTCACCACTCCAAGACTCACTGGCAACTAACTACAATATACTCCATTCATTTAGCTGCTTCACCTTGCAGTATAAACATTGGTGCTTTGTTCACTTAAAAGTATTCCTTATTGGTTTATTTTGACTAGTTATAAGAACCTCATAGTTTAGGGCAAGAAATAACAATTTGTGACGTTCTTCACTTTCTTAAGTGTTCTAAGTGCTTGAAAGCAGATTGATTGAAGCTGGGAATGGTGGACCCATGAAGTATATTACTAAAACTAATAGTGACTTTCTATATTACTCTATAGAAATTATATTTTGCATATAAAATGAATTATTTTTCTCTTCTCTCTTGCCCACATTTCTCCTTGGTACCACTGTCGTTTAGCCCTTGGTCAATTCCAAATGGATCAAAAGTATCCATGATCCCATGATCAAAGTATCCCATTTCTCACCATTGACTTTTTATTTCAAGCACGGTAAATCTGGGACTGAATTACCTAATATGTTATTCCATATTTGAGATAGTAGGTATGTGATACTAGGAATATTTGGCTGCTATTTCTAACATGCTGATAACCATATTAGAGATTCTCTCCTTGGCAGCGTTCATTGTTATTGCATTATTTCCAGAACACCAATGTAGGTCGCTGTAGATAATCCATTCTTAAAAATCTCTCTTGATTGGATTGATTGAAATAAAATGCAGCAAGCAAGAACAAATCTAAAATAAAGAACATTTTTCTGGAAAACAAGTGGATTCTTTTATTAGATGGTTTTGTATTTGAGTGACACATCTGACTGAGAGCTGTGTGTTTCTTCCTAAAGAAGCTTATTGAACTCCTTACAAGAAGTAGATGTGTAGCTGATGGAGATGTGGGCTGTGATTATACAAGAGTCTCACAGTTAGATCTCTTCCTGTTTTCTCCTTCCCTCCATCTCCCCTCTGCTCTCTCTCTCTCTCTCTCTCTTTCTCTTTCTCTCTCTCTCTCTCTCTCTCTCTCTCTCTCTCTCTCTCTCTCTCTCTCTCTCTCTCTCTCTCTCTTTCTCACTCTCTCTTCCATTCTGTCTGACCTTGTACTGGTCATTTTTGCTTAGTTAATAATATCAATTCACTTTAGTTCTGCTCTAAGAGCCTATCTCTCCTCAAATATCTCAAACAAATCTGTTTACTGCTGTTTTAATTGATTTATTGATCTCAGTGCCATATAGTGTACAGTAGAAAACTATACAATGCATAACTCTACACACCTCGCTTTTATTTTTCTATCTCTTAGCAACAAATACAATCTTGCATGCCAATTTCATGGTCAGATGATCTGTTCACCTACTTTTTAGAAAATTGTCTGTCATCAGTCTGAAAGGTTATTAAAATTTTCTTTTCCTTTAAAAAAATATTTTCCTATTGTTGTTGTTAATCTTGTTGTTGTTGTTGCAGTATAGAGGAAGGAGTTGCTTTTCTAATTCATGCTTCATTTGCTTAATTAATTTTTTCCTGTTCTGTTTGTTATTTTTTTAACTCCACTTATATTGGAATATATACTTGAAGAGCAATGGAAAATTTGACTGAAATAACAAGATGCCTGATATGTGAGGAGAATGGTGAACATTTTATTGTGCTTTTAATATAGTTCTCAGAGGATTAACCTATTTCTCTGATACTAATTTAATTGGTCAATTTACAATCAGTTTTGTAGCAGACAGCTTACCAAAAGCAGGGTTAACTAGTGTCTATGAAATATTACATATTCTGTTATGGTTTTTACACCTTAAGCTATTCATCATTCCGGACTCTCAATGTTAATCTTATATTCTCTTGGTGTTGGTCACTATCATAACATGTTTTGTACAATCTTCACTAAAGATTTGACTCCTTTGACCAATCCTGAAAAGATGGGACATTTTGAAGTTACAGATAACCAAACATATGACATGTTGATCCAATTAAAGAAATATCTATAAGGCATGGCTGTGTAGAAAGAGGTTTGCTTCCAAACCACATGATTCTGGGTTCAGTTCCCCCACTTTGTGGCACTTTGGACAATTGTCTTCTACTGAAGCTCAGAGCCAACCAAAGCTTTGTAAGTGGATTTGGTAGATGGAAACTGAGAGAATCCTATTGTGTGTGTGTGTGTGTGTGTGTGTGTGTGTGTGTGTGTGTGTGTGTGTGTGTGTTCCATCATTGCCCGACAACCTATGTTAGTTTGTTTATGTCCTTGTAACTTAGCAGTTCAGCAAAAGTGACCAACAGAATAAATACCAGATTTTAAAACATAAATACTGGGTTCACCCTTCGAGGCAGTGCCCCAGCTTGGCCACAGTCCAGTGACTCAAACTAGTAAAAGATAAAAGATAAAACCTTATATCATCATCAGTAGCAGCAATCGTTATCGTTACAGGTTAGATAATTAGTTGGAGAGAGAAGGAGTGGATAGTATCTCCAACCTTTTGTGGATCATTTCAGACTAGCAGAAAAGAGGAGCATTTGAAATTCCTTACACTGACTGACTTCTGCAGGAAAAATTTGGTTCCAAAAAATTCAGAGTTTTTATAGAGATTCCCATTTATAGGGAAATACTTATTGAACAATATTTCTCATGTGACATGATGAAGGAAATAATTGGGTAAATTAGAGGAAAATAGATGGAAATATTGAATGAACTTTTCTGGAAGACATATGAGAATTGATAATTTGATGGAATAGAAGAGGTGGTAGTAGTTGCAGTAACAGCTATAGCAGCAACAGCAGCAAGGGAGAAAAGATGCAGTTTATATATTAGTCAGTGATTGCAGCATTTTGGTGAATCTTCACCAATTGAGTGAATAGTCTTATTTTATCACTCAGACTACCATATCGCAATCATGATACCATATGGCGTACTATACTCCAATCACGTTCTTACCCAGAGCAACACATTTCCACATTATCGCTTAGACTGCCATACTTCTGTTGTGGTCATGTTGTCATTCAAAGTACCATTTCCTTAGCCAGATAGTCACTTGGAGTACCTTACTCCAATCATAGCCATATTATGAAGTATCTCATATGTAGAAACTTCTTTCATATCTTCTAAGGGCAGTTCCTTTTTGTTTTTACATGGATATTTTTTGATAACTGGTTTTATCTAACAATATATCACATCTGATACTGTGTCAATTTAGTAATAATCTATCTCAGGTATATATATATATATATATCCTTCTCTATCTTATCTCCCTTATCGTATCCCTCTAAGTCATATCTCCTTCTAAATAACATCTCCTTTTATATCATGTCTTTCTCTATAGCATATCTCTTTCTTTATCATATCTCCCTCTATATCATATCGTTCTGCTGAATTGTATTATAAGTTCTATACCATATAAAATTACAAAACAATGTATTGCATATCTTCTAATTTTTTTTTCCAATTATCAGTCAGGACATTGAATTGCATCCAGTTGTGACACTCCAGTTCTGGAGTTTGGGGGAGTATGGTGTAGCATTGCCAAGAGTGCATAAGTAGAGAGTAGGGAGTTCATGTGAATGCAAAGAGACGGTGGTGGGGACAACAGGCTAGAGATGATACAGTGGGCAGGACTGGGAGGAGAGGATTGGGCTACATAAATGAGGAGGGAGAGATAGATGTGCATAAGCATAGTGCATGCCAAAGAGGAAATGTGAGGAAGAGGAGAAGAGATGTAGTTTGCTTTATTCTGAACATACAAGACTCAGTTTCGCTTCCAGAACTCAGTTTTGCTGACTTAGGTGGGTTTTCTCAAGAACCTCTTATTGCCAGACATCTCAGTCCATCGTCATCTCCTCCATGAAGCCCAACATCCTGAGATTAATCTTCACTACTACTTGATAAAAAGATTAGGAAAGATAAGGAGAAATTTGAAAAAAGATTAAGAAAATATTAAAGCTCACTCTGCTGCAGTTTGTATATTGGTCAAACTAGCCACTGTTTAGCCAACTGATTTACAAGACATGTTCATGATATTCAGTTTGGCTTTGCAAACTGGATCCATGAATTCTAGATTTCATAGAGAACAGCATTTTATTTTTCCTCTCCAAATTCAGACTTCTTTTAGCCTTAGTTCACTAACCATCCTACTCTAATCCCCCCTTTCACACACACACACACACACGTATATGTATTATACACACCTAACAAAAAAGCCTGCCCATGCACATGCTGTTATGTACACAAAAATACATGACACATAGACGACCTTGCATACTTTTAAAACTCCTTTTGCACACATTTCAAGCACATACACACTCACACACAGAAATACACTTCTCTCTTATGCTCCAGGTCACTCCATTAACCCACATTTCATCTTCTGGTCAGTCAACAGCCAGCATGTACATGAATAGACATACAAACAGATACACTCACTGTACAGTATGACAGGGAGATACATTCCTACAAATACAAATAGACACACATAGATGTGTCAGTGTGCATAATACCTGAGCATATAACCAGATATACATGCTAACAAACATTCACACACATATCTATACAAATGATGGATATAAAGTAATTCATATATACACACACACAAATATGTGAAACACAAAAACCAAGTACACTGCTGTTCCATATATCCTCACACGCACATACACACATGCACTAGCACATACATGCACACTCACGCACACACAGTAATGCATATACAGACACATGCCTCTCTTTGCACTTGCACCCCTGTCTTAAAACAGTCCGTTTTGTCCATCATCCACCTTCTGGTCAGTCAATGACAAACATGTAGATTTCACTTGATTATTCATTTCTTGTTATTCCTTGTCTTTCCTTCACCTTTTCCACTCTACACTTACCTTCAGAAGGGAAATGTCTGAACAGTTATATAACAATTAACTCTTTCCAGTTCTTTGAGCATCAAGCAAAAAAAAATTTCGTTGTGAATTCATCTCATCTCCTTGTTGATTTCTATCTTAATTTATGTAATTCACTGTATGAATGTTATGTATGTATTTTACAACATGGTTTTATTTCTCAATTTCTTGCCAATGGTGAAAGAACCAGTTTCTAACCTGAATCCAAGGTATGTATATAATGTATGTCAAGTGTATGTGCATGTCGTGTATGTGATGTATGCATGTATGTTATGCATCCTTGCATGTATGTATTTATGCATGTATGCATGTAATGTATCCTTGCATGTATTTATGTATGTATGCATGCAATGTATGTAATGCATATATGTACTTAGGTATTTATGCTTGTAATGTGTGCATAAATTATGCAATGTGTGCATATATATATGTAATGTGTGCATATATGCACTTATGTATTTATGCATGTAATGTGTACATGTATGTATGTATTTAGGCATGTATGTAATGTCAGGTTGTTTTTGAGTGCTACTGGTAACATGTAACCCAGTGCCACCTGTTGCATGGTTGGGTCATCAGCAACTAAACTGGTAACCCCATCAAACTCGCCTGTGAGGACAGTGATTGTTGGACATCCTGCAGGATGAAAAATAAGACTTGTTAATGGGTGGAAGAGCTCATGAGCAGTCAATGGCCATCTAACCGTATGTCTACATGTGTATGTATGCATGTATGTGTGTGCAGGGACATGGAAATAGCTGGGCTGGTGTCCAAGCACTGACAGTGGGAGGCCTCTCTGTTGTTGTCACATCTCTTGAGGAGAGGGAAACTGAGAGAGAAAACCTGCAGCACTGACGATATTCGCTAATGTAGACTAGTTCATCTTTTCGAGTATATGTTGTCTGTGTTCAGAGAGCGGGATTGGATTTGTGAAAATCCTTTCACCATTATAAAAAAAATCCTCATGCACAGAAAAAAAATGAATGAGACCTATCACAAATATGGCTGGTCATAGCCTTTGCATGTGTGGGACTTTCGATCTGGTGATGGCAATACTCAAACACGAGTTTTCAGCCATCATGTATGCAATGTAGATATGCATTCACACATACACCCTCGTCATATTTTGTAGCAGCATTCAGGAACATGACAGAGATCATTGACTTTACATTCATGAGCTGAAATTTTATTAAAGCAGTTTTGATGTCCCTCTAGTCAAAGAGTAAAGCCCTACTGATTTTTTTTTTTTTTCATCATTTATTTTACTATTGTTATATCTAACTTTTGAGGAGACAACATCAATAAGACTAGTCATAGATACCGAAATAACTCCTAAACAAACATGCAAATATTCAAAATTTCAAAGACCACCATTCTCAGATTTTACACAAAAAAAAAAAAAAAACCATTGGTCATGCAAGTTTGTGCATATGTGTATGTATGTGTATGTGTGTGTAAAGTTTTGGTTTTAAACTAAAACATAGTAATTTTCATATTATGCAGGCTGCACTTTATATGATTATGTAATCTAAGCATTCTATGTGTGTGTGTGAGTGTGTGTAGCTTAAGCTGTGTGCATGTTTCTAAGTATATATGCATACATAAATCATGTGTGTCTAAATTTGTGGATATATATATGCAATGGTGCACATGTGTGTATTTTCTGCATGCATAATTCATATCAGGTTTTAATAACCATATTTCTGTTCTATCTTCTTTCTGGCTAATGATAGAGGGGTTTATATTTACACTTTGTGTAAATATAAATTTTAATTATAAACATCAATGTTTCTGTAATGTATGTGTGTGTGTGTGTGTGAATGTTTGTCAGCATGTATATCTGGTTATATGCTCAGGTATGTATGCACGCTGACACATCTATTCTGATGTACACACTGATATGTGTGTGTATGTGTATACACACGCATGTTTGCACATTTAAGTACTTAGGTAGGTGTGTGTGTGTATGTGTGTGCATTTGTGCGTATGTGTGTGTAGAGAAAGATATGTATATGTGTTCACAAACTCAAACACACACATAGCTATATAATCATAAATGCATCTGATATGTGTAGGTTTATATGTGTGCATCTATGTATGTGTGTTTATATGTGTCTGTAACTATATAGATACACACACACACACACACACACACATACATATGTATATAAATATGTATGTATGTGTGTGCATACATATA
>NC_068990.1:33435588-33437686 GCF_001194135.2 Octopus bimaculoides | reverse complement strand
TGTGTGTGTGCATAATATATATGTATGTATATGTATATATGTATATATATATATATCTATATGTATATATATGTATACACATACATATATGTATATATGTGTGTATATGCATATATGTATATATATATATATATATATATGTGTATATATTGTGTATATATATATATATGTGTATATATTGTGTGTATATATATATGTGTGTGTGTGTGTGTGTGTGTGTGTATAATATATATATACATGTGTGTGTATATATGTATATACATATATGTGTGGGCATATATATGTGTGTATGTATGTATATATATTCCCTCTTTCTGTTGCTCTTTTAAAATCTGGTCCTGTTTTCACAACTGTCTCTTTAACAACTTTCAACTTTTTCATCATCGTCATTATCATCATCATCATTATCTGACCTTTATATTCATAAATTTCGTCATTGTCATCATTTAACACCTATAGTGATGATAATGTAGATTGTAATAAGGCCAGTGGTGATGGCAACAGTAATAACGATAATGATTGGTGTGCTAATAAAGACTGTGTACTGGAAGTTGTTAGACTCATGCTATTGGTAGAAATATTAGGAGTCACAACTAGTTGCCTATAACAATAACAGTAATGATGATGATGATGATAATAATAATGATAATAATTCTGTTACATAGACACCAATGCTCAGTTGGTGCCCATTTTATTGACCCCAAAAGGATGAAAGGCAAAACAAAATTTGAATCTCAGAGGAATTTGAACGCAGAACACAAAGCCAAAAGAAATGCTACTAAGGATTTCACATGACATGCTAACAATTCTACCAGTTCACCCATAATAATAATAATAATAATAATAATAATAATAATAATAATAATACGTGGAACAAATATGGGCTGCAATAAGGGTAGAGCACTTGCAGAAAACAGCACTGCTTGGAACCACTCGAATACCTGGAAGGTGCTCGAAAAATAAGAGGTGTTACCTTAGTTCACTGGTAGTGAACAACTGACACTGTAGTACATCTCTAGCATTAGAAGCTGTGCAAAGGCAAAAATGATAATGATAATAATAATAATAATAATAATAATAATAATAATAATAATAATAGTAATAATAAAAGTTTATCTCTTAGGGACAGCAAGTGTTATCAGGACGGTTCTAAGCACTTGAAAGACAACTAAAAACTTGTGGATACCTAAGGTTACAGTTAGTAACCTGCTACCTACATAAATCCTATCAGGAATATGATCGAATTTGAGCCAAACCAAAATAATGATAATATCAATAATCATAATAATAATAATAATAATTTCAAATTTTGGCACAAGTCAGCAATTTCAAGGAGTGAGTAAGTCAACTGCATCGACCCCAGTAGTCAACTGGTACTTATTTTACCAACCCCGAAAGGATGACAAGTAAAGTCAACCTCAGTGGAATTTGAACACAGAATGTGAAGATGGATGAAACAATAATAATAACAATAATGGTTTCAAATTTTGCCACAAGGGCAGCCATTTAAGGGGAGGGGATTTGTCAGTTACATTGACTGCAGTGCCCAACTGGTACTTAATTTATCAACCCTAAGAGGGTGAAAGGCAAAGTCGACCTTGGGAGAATTTGATCACAGAATGTAGCGATGGACGAAATGCCACTAAACTTTTAGCCCAGCATGCTAATGAGTCTGCCAGCTCACCACTTGATGATAATAATGATAATCCTTTCTAATATAGGCACAAAGCCTGAAATTTAGGGGAGGGGACTAGTTGATTACATCAACCTCAGCACTTCACTGGTACTTATTTCATTGACCACCAAAAGGATGAAAAGCAAAGTCGACCTCGGAGGGATTTGAACTCAAAGTGTTGGAACAGACGAAATACCACTTAGTATTTCACCCAGTGTACTAACAATTCTGCTAGCTCACTGCCCTATGGCCTTCATGGCTTCTGATCTTAATTGATTGGAAGTGTTATCATGTACATTGTTTTGTCTAGGTATAAAATACAGCAAATATTCTGCTCAATACCACAGATTTGCTTGTCAGTTGTTTGACCTTAACCAGTTGAGCATGTCCCTTGGTGGCTGACGATATGTGCATCTCTGATCA
>NC_068990.1:33428985-33435578 GCF_001194135.2 Octopus bimaculoides | reverse complement strand
TTGCTTGTCAGTTGTTTGACCTTAACCAGTTGAGCATGTCCCTTGGTGGCTGACGATATGTGCATCTCTGATCATGAGCAGAAGTAGTTGGGGAGCATCATAGCCGTGTGTTGAGAGGAATTCTTTGGAGTTTGAATAATTCACCTCTGGAAACATGGGTGTTTCATTCAACATCCTGAAACAACCTTTATTCAATGACCATTTGAACAGGATAGGCTACTCGGCCTGAAGAAAATTCTAACTGGGCCCCACTTACAAGGTCATGTGCTGTTTATCTTGATATGAGATCACCATGTCACACACACATGGTTGTGATGCATGTCCCTGGTGTACCCTTATCAGATGTGTAGTCATGATGGGTATACTGGGCTTCGTGTATTTTACCCCAGTGTCACTTTGATGGGACGCTCTGCTCTCTCACTCAGTAATAATAATAATAATAATAATAATAATAATGATGATGATGATGATGATGATGATGATGATGATAATGATAATGATAATAATAAGAGGAAGGAGAAGAAGAAGAAATATGATAATTGTTTTTGTCACAAAAGCAATGTGTGAATGAACATGGCATGGACAATTAACAAAACATTAGATCATTACATGGAATCTGCCATGATAAAGACAGACATGGCAAACAGAAGTGTTTAAATGTTATGATATGAGATTCCCCAATAAGGAAATGGTCACCTGGGGACTATAGAAAAACCTTCACATATCCAGTCTATCAAATGTTAATTGTTGATTCAAAGAAATGATGATTGTTAATTAGTTAGACATACTACACTACTGGTATATTATTCATACATGGCAGAGAGGCTTATACATGGTATATTACTATAATTATACATGGTCAGTCTGAGCATACACAACATGCATGATAATTTGATTTGTGCTTTATTTCATTTTATAGAGACTGAATAGTTGTATAGCTTTCTTTCATCTTTATCATACTGGATTTTGAGTTAATCTTCTAAAATAGAGGATTTCTGTTGTCTGAAAAATTGGTAGGTTTCTGGATGAGATAAACCTTTCTCTATTTGATAGGGAAAACTCACTCATCTAGGATGTTGCAACTCCTTCTCTAGTGCCATTTTTCTTTCAATTATAAACTGAGAATTTGATCCCTACTTTATGGAGGAGTGGAAGACAACTAAGTAGGCGCCATTATTGGACAGATTCCTTTACATGCTGGTCGCTGTTGAGTTCTTTGGTGTCTTTGGTCCCCAAACTGCTGCTCTTTTCCATCAAATTGAAATGAAGAAAGAAACCTCATGAAGATGAGTGTTCACTGGCTATTCTTTGTGGCAATGTCTTACCATTTTGTCTGTGAGGTGTAAATGAGATAAGTTGTTCAACAGATGGTGTATAACGTTTTTTTCTTATTTTTATTTTTTACTGAGCATTAAATAATTTGTAAAATTATATACAAATAATATTTGTTTAGTCCCAAAACAGCTAGCACCATCCTAATATTTGCTTGTAGCAAAATATCTTGAAAATACTTGTGTCCAAATATATTTTCTAAAGATAGATATTTATCTTTTCTCTGGGTTTTAACACATTGACAATGATTTACTGTAAAGTATAATTAAAGGTTGTTTACCATTCCATCTATGGCATTAAATTGTTTGAGAGTTAACACATTCATGACAAGATTTATTGTTACCATCACAAAATAAAATAATCTAGATACGTTAACTTCAATGTATTAACTCGTTCACTACAGAAATAGAAGTTCAAGTAGTTTCTATGTTGTAGCTTCCATTCAAGTGTTCAAAAAATACTCCAAAGCACTACCTCTACATGGAAATTGAGTACATGCATCAGTATATGAAAGCACATGCATGTGTGTATGTATCAAGCTGAGTAAAAAGTAACCAACATATTGAAACATGAAATTCATCAAAATATATTTCAACAATGCAGAAATTTAATTCATCAAAGTACCATTACAATCAACACATTTTTTGCCGACGAATTACAAGTTTGTTTATTCCGGTAACATAAAAATCTGGAGTACTGGAGCTGATGAACTCTTTGAATGCACTTTCAGCATCAGTTTGATTTTTGAACTCCTTCTCACACAGAAAACCACCAAGGTGCTTAAAAATGTAGTAGTTGGTAGGAGAAAGATCTGGGGAATAAGTTGGGTGGGAAAGAACTTCGTAGCCAAGTTCCCTCACCTTCTGGAGCATCATTAGTGACACATGTGGTTGAGCATTGTCATGAAGACTGACTGGCCCTCTTCTGTCAACCAATTTGTAACGGAGGAATTGTAGTTTTTCATTCATTTTGGCAATTTCATGGCAATATGTTTCTGCAGTAATGGTTTTTCCAGGTTTTAAGAAGTTACAGTGAATGAGTCCAGCAGCACACCACCAGTTACCATAACCTTTTTGAAAAGCTTGGACTTAAGGAAGGTTTTTGGTACTTCCTTTTGGTCCAACCACTGTAAAGAACATTTTTTATTATTGTACAGAATCCACTTTTCATTGCAAGTTACAATACAGTCAAGAAATGGAAAGGTCTGGTTACGGAGAAGAAACAACTAGCAAATTCCATATCTGCACATTTTCTGATTTTCATTCAAATCATGTGGTACCCATCTGTCGAGCCTTTTTGATTTTCCAATTGCATGCAAATGGTTGCAGGCAGTTTTCTGGCTACCTTGAAGTTCTTTTATTAGTTCTTCAGTGGTTTTACATGGATCTTTCTCAATGATGGTCTTTAATTGACCATCATCAATGACGGATGGGCACCCACTACACTCACAATCTTCAAGGCTTAAGCCTCCACTGCGAAGTCGTTTAAATCATTTTTGAGCTGACCACTCACTGGTCATTTCCTCACCAAATGTTTCATTGATATCGCAAGCAGCTACAACTGCCTTACATCCTTTTTTGAAGTTGAATAGCAAAATTGCTCAAATATTGCACTCTGGCAGTTCTATTTCATATGACTGTAACAATGGTGGAAAAAATATCTATGTTAATTTATTGATGCATTTGGGCAAATCTATGCCTGTATTATCAGACAATTGCAAAAAAATGTTTAAAACAATTCAAAACAAATTCTTCATGGTTCAGAACATTGCTTACTTTTTACTCAACCTGATATTAATGTGTAATATCAGACCAAGTTAAACACATGTGACACTGGTAGCAGCCATTAACCCTTTAGTTTTCAAACCAGCTATATCTGGCCAACATGTTCTACCTGTTTCACATTCAAACCATCCAAATTCAGCCTCTCACACTTTTCCTACAATGTTATTCTCAAAGTTAACAATCACACCAGCGAAATCTCGAAGTTATGAGATAATAAATAATCAATTCAAAACAATGTGAATAAAGAAACATAATATTTGACAAAATAATTTGAATGTTAAAGGGTTAAAAATGGTTTTAAAACTAAAAACCTACCTATTTTATAAAATTACATAGTTATTTGCATATTTGAAGGGTCAGTATATATATATGTAGGAGCTATGTAATTGAAATAAACACAAGGCTTCCACTAATTATTATTTTACTGAACACTTGGTATTTAGCTGCTCACCATTGTATTTAAGATATTTACAAGGTTAAGCCTGGAAAGATGAAGTCTTAGATGCAGTAAATTGTAGCTAATTTGGCCCTTATATTTTAAACCAAACCAAAAATACAAACCTTAAATATTACATTATGTGAACTCACTGATAAATGACACTGTTACTTTAGTTACTTAGGTATGTGTGTTAAATATTTTCCCCTGATGCACAACTTGAATATGATATAAATTAACTTCTGTGTGGTCTAACATTGAAAATGTACAAATACTGATATAATATTGAGTGTTAATTTTGCTTAACAGCCTAAAGCTCACCTATGTTATTAGAACAAACAACGTTAGGTGTCTGTAATACATCAGTGATAATCTTATTTGATCAACTGATGTTATTTATGAGAAAAATAATAATTAGGTTCAATTATTTTGTGATAGGTTTAATCCATTGAAATAAAGAAATAGCAGGGAAGTCTATTAATTAGCCAACTGACAAAAATGAAGTAAGTGCAATGCAAACATTTATCATTGCCATTCGATTTGATTATTGTAATTTGTTTAACTTAATGTAATTAGCTAACAGTTTATAATAATTATGCTGCTATGGAAAATAAATGAATGTAAATACATTTCGTTATTCCTTCTGAACATAGAAAGATGAAGAAGATTATTCTGACACATTTTCTGGTTAGTTGGTCACTTTTTAGAGGATAAATACCCTACACCTTTCTACATACAAATAAAACTTTCTAATAATCACTATTTAAATCTAACACAAACCTAGAACCTAACTGAAATGTCAAACCTGTTTTGCATATCATGCATTAGTCAGGGCTTGATCAACTGATTACTATTTTTATGCGTAAATAGTGTGTATTAAAAAATTTAATATAAATTTAATGTAGTTAGTTTACATTGCATATGGCTAGTTGCCATCTGTTTAAAAGTTAAGTACTTTTCACATTCATCCCTTAAAGATAAATTGAAAGCAATTTTTATTTGAACCAAACCCAAACCAGGGTATAGCTGGAATCACCACATCGATAAAAATTGATATATGTTGAGTATTTGGAGAATTTTTACCAAACATTTCTATGCTTCTTTCTCAACATCAATTGACAAAATAACTTGACAAACTTTGACATGTTTAATAAAACCAAATTTTTGTCCACAAATATTATAAAGGCACTGAAAATTATTTGAGAATGGTCCCTGACTTACCATGCCTGCACTGTAAGAAGTGCAAAAGGTCAATTTAATTGGTACATCATACATATTGTGAAGAGCATTGTCGCTGTGAGAACAATATCCTTCTATGTAAATAATCCTTTTTCTACATAACTTTATTTGGTTTTGTAAATGAACAATTTCGTGTGTTTATCTTAATGACCAATCAATGTATGCAGTGAGTTTCTTTGCCCTAGGTGTTGGGAAGACACTTAACAAGAAATGGAAACAAAATTACAGGAGGAAAAACTGATAATAAGAACAATAATAATAATGATAATAATGATAAAAGGAATTGGAAATTATTTGAGAATAACTCCTCGTTTACCATCACTGCAAGATGGGCATAAAATTGTTTTAATTACTATGTCACATATATTGAGAAGAACATTGTCATTGTGAGAATGATCACCTTAATTTTTTTTGCATAACTTAATTTAATTTTGTAAATGAACAATCTGATGTGTTTATTTTAATGGTCTATCAATGTAGACAGTGTGTTCATTTCCCCAGGGTGTCAGGAAGCACTCAGAAAGAAATGGAAACAAAATTGAAGGAAGATGAAAATCTCATAATGATAATGGTTTTTATCCGAGACCAGGTTGTAGAAATGAGTTGCAGCATCACTGATGCTAATCTGTATCAGCTTTTGCCTTTCCCTTGGATAACATCAGTAGCATGAAGAGGGGAAGCTGGTATGCATAGACAACTGCTGGTCTTACATAAACAACCCTGCTTGGATTTGTGCCTTAGAAGGCAACTTTTTAGGTGCAAACCCATGGTCATTCATTACCAAAGGGGGTCCTTTCCTTGGTTTTTAATTTTTCAATTTAGACACAAGACCAGCAATTTTTAAGGGAGTGATTAGATGAAACCAGTGATCTCAGTACTAACACTTCTACTTTATTTTATGAAACCTCAAAAGGAAAAAAGCGAAGCTGACTATGACAAGATTTGATCTCAGAAAGTAAAGTTCTTACTTACTTGCTTATGACAATCCATTGAAGGTGATGCCAGCATCGATCCAAGACATTCGTCCTCCTCCACCTCCAGTACATTGCTTCTAATGGGAGCAGAAATGGCTGACAAGACTGTTACAAGATTGGTAGATCCTATGGCACACATAGCACTGATGATAATGTCTTCTCTCATCATTCAGTCTCTTGTATTCAGTTTCAAAGCACTCTGCTCCAACATTATACATGGACTGCCATGCCTTCCGAGTAACAGCCGGGGCCTCAAATTGACTGAGAGTGATACCACATGAGATGATCATGAAAACGAAGTTTTGCATGTTGATGAGGCCTTTCTCTGGTCTTTATCTCACAGAAGAGGACCATGATTAAGAGCCAGTTACCTGGTATCTGAATCACATACAACGAAGTACTATTTCTTGATGCTCTAACGATTCTTCCAGCCCACCATCTTTAAAGCTTTTTTTCTATTTTGATTTAGGCAAAATACCAGTAATTTTGAAGACTAAGGGTTGGTCAATTCGATTGACCCAACGATTGAATGTCCTTTATTTTATTGCTACCATTAGAGTGAAAGATAAAGTTGATATAGACAAGATTTCAAATCAAAACATAAAGACCAGCCAGAAAAATGCTGCTAGGCATTTTTCTCGACACTCCAATAATTTTGCCAATAATATTAATGATTATGATTTTTAATTTTGGTACAAGGCCAGCAAGTTTGACCTCAGTGCAGTTTAAACTCAGAATGCAACAAACTGAAAGAGATACCACTAAAACTCTTGTCCAATGAGTTAACAATTCTCCCAACTACTAAGCAGTAGTAGTATTCTTAGTCAT
>NC_068990.1:33427864-33428892 GCF_001194135.2 Octopus bimaculoides | reverse complement strand
CGGTGGTGGTGGTGGTAAAGGATTTCCTTGAATAGTGAACATCCAATGAATGCTAAAATGAAGACATCTTTTTCAGATTCATTAATAGTTTTCTCTCTCTTTATTCAAAACCTGGGAAATTTGAAGATGTCACTTCTTCTTTGTTAACATCACTTAAATTGTAGGCAATGTTTATTTAAAATTGCAGAAAGATGCTTCTAGATTCAAATGAACAAAACTGACATCCTAACAAAAAAAAAAAGAAACAAAAAAATGGCAATTTACATTTCAAATATCAAGACTTGAAGATATTTTTGTATCTGAGTACTTTAAAATGCCATAATTTGAAATGCTATCTTTACAACTGAAACATATTTTCAGTTTAGCTGTTTGTTGCTTGTTTGGTTGTTATTATTATTATTATGATCATCTTCTTCTTTCAATTTTGTTTCCATTTCTTACCAAGTGTCTTCCCAACACCTA
The DNA here is from genome assembly GCF_001194135.2 of Octopus bimaculoides. Classification (NCBI taxonomy): domain Eukaryota; kingdom Metazoa; phylum Mollusca; class Cephalopoda; order Octopoda; family Octopodidae; genus Octopus; species Octopus bimaculoides. The sequence continues at coordinate 33,428,430 of NC_068990.1, read as the reverse complement.
GGGCAAAGAAACTCACTGTATACATTGGTAGGCCATTAAAATAAACACATTAGACTGTTCATTTACAAAGTCATGGGATAAAGAAAATGGGGAAGAAAGATAGAGAAAAAGGAAATAAGGGAAAAACGAAAACATGAAAAAAAGAAAACAAAGAAAATAAAGGAAAAACGAAAGAAAATTCACAGTGACAGTGTATGACATACCAGTGTGCGTGATATACCAGTTCAGTCAATCTTTTGCTCTTCCTGCAAGTTTACTGAAAGGTGGATGAATGATGGAAGAACGGTCAGTGTCAAAGTACCAATTCTGAGTATAAAAATGTAAAAATAAAAGAAGGGCTCTTGCCCTGTTGATCAGGCACCAATGGCTTTTGCGGGTTTTTCTATGAGTAACCTTAAAGCACCTCCTCCTATTGGGAGTTTTACTTGTTTAATTTTTATTGTTATTTACTGTGTACATGAACGTCAGAACCCATTGTATCATTTGATATTTTTGTCTTTTAATGCCATTGCATGTCCTTTTATGTTTGTATATATTAGCCCTTGTGGCCAATAAAAGAATGAATT
>NC_068990.1:33426331-33427854 GCF_001194135.2 Octopus bimaculoides | reverse complement strand
ATTGAGCGAAAACACCTAAAAGCTCCACGAGGCTCTGGCAGGGGATGGTGGCGAACCCTGCTGTACTCTTTCACCACAACTTTCTCTCACTCTTATTTCCTGTTTCTGTTGTGCCTGTAATTCAAAGGGTCAGCCTTGTCACACTGTGTCACGCTGAATATCCCCGAGAACTATGTTAAGGGTACACGTGTCTGTGGAGTGCTCAACCACTTGCACATTAATTTCACGAGCAGGCTGTTCCGTTGATCGGATCAACTGGAACCCTCGACGTCGTAAGCGACGGAGTGCCAACAATAACAACAACTATGAGTAACCTTAAAGCACCTCCTCCTATTGGGAGTTTTACTTGTTTAATTTTTATTGTTATTTACTGTGTACATGAACGTCAGAACCCATTGTATCATTTGATATTTTTGTCTTTTAATGCCATTGCATGTCCTTTTATGTTTGTATATATTAGCCCTTGTGGCCAATAAAAGAATGAATTATCATTATTAAGATGGTGAGCTAGTAGACTTGTTAGCATGCCAAACAAGATACTTAGTGTCATTCCATCTGTCTTTGTTCTGAGTTTGAAGTCCATTGAGATTAACTTTACTTCTCATCCTATTGAGGTCAATAAAATAAGTATCAGTTGAGCAGTGGGTTCCATGTAATTGACCCACAACCCTCTACACTCCCAAAATTTGAGGCTTTGTGCCTATAGTGGAGAGGACAAAGGTTAAAAATTAAGGCAGTGAAGTAACAGGATTACAAGCATGTCAAATAAAATACTGATTTTTACATTCTTGCTGAGGTCACCTTCACTTTTCATCCTTTCTGACTTGATAAAATAAGTACCAGTTAAGTACTGGGGTTGATGCAATCAACTCACTCCCTTCCCTCAAAACTTCAGGTCTTGCGCCAATAGCAGAAAGGATTATTGTTGTTGTTATTGTAGTTGTTGTTCTTGCTGCTGCTGCTATATGGTGTAGTTTTATTGTTGCTTGTCGGTGACTGAGTGGTTGGTTTGTTGAACAACTTGGTATATAAGTCAGACAAACAGACAGACAGACAGACAGATAGATAATGTAAATTTCTGATGGTTTTTTTTTTTTTTTGCCATTCTCTTTATATCACTCAAATACAGAGAATCTTACCTCTCACAATATAGAAATATTTCTCATGGCACCAGCCAGACAAAATGGAAAAGGCATTGCCATGGATGATAGCAAGGGAGATGTGCTGGACCAGCTATTCTGACTTGTGGGGCTCGCACTCGCGGACAGCAATTTCTGCCCTGGTAGTGGTAAAACTTTCTTTCATAATAGCAGTTTTTCAGACTTCCTTTTTATACAGGATAATTACATTTCACCAAATCTCATCTCATGTACCCCCTCTCTCTCTCTCTCTCTCTCTCTCTCTCTCTCTCTCTCTCTCTCGTCTCATCTTTCCCTCTCTCTCATCTCTCTCCCTCATCTCATCTCTCTCTCTCATTCACTTTCCCCCCTCTTGTCTCTCTCCCCCTCCTGTCTCTCTCCCCC
>NC_068990.1:33424812-33425921 GCF_001194135.2 Octopus bimaculoides | reverse complement strand
TTCTCTTCCAATACTTAGTCCTTGGTCGAAGAACTACAACAAAGACAAAAGTCTGATGTACAAATGTTATCCCACAGATTAACTACAAACAATAACTTGGTGGTTAATTATTCCTGTAAAATTAAATTAAATATAATGTATGCAAATATATTTAAATACATTTGCATAGACATTTGTATTTGTACTGAATACCAATATATTTCAGCTAAATAAATGGCAGAAGAAAATGTAAGCTTAGTTTCATGATATATAATCAAAAATTCAGTAGATGTTGGACTGGCACTTAGCTGTTCTATAGAATCACCTTCTGTCTGATTGAAGATTACTTCCCAGGGAGTTGAAAATATGTTTAAATATTAAATGTCTAAATATCTATTAAGTTCACATTTACAGCATATATTTGTGACAATATTTATAAATTTCAGTAGATTTCATCCCCATCCATCTCTACCTCCTCATCATCATCCTCATCATCATCAGCAGCAGTATCACTGTCGTCGACGAAATCATCATTATCGTCCCATTCCTTCAACTAGAAACCATTGTTGCAAAACCAAGGGTAGTAATGATGGGTACCCTTAATTTAGAACACAATAAAAAACAGCAAGCTGGCTAAATCATTAGCATATGAGGCAAAATGCTTAATGGAATTTCATCCAGCTGTATGTACTGGGTTCAAATGGCTGTGTGGTAAGTAGCTTGCTACCAACCACATGGTCCTGGGTTCAGTCCCACTGCATGGCACCTTGGGCAAGTGACTTCTACAATAGCATCAGGCTGACCAAAACCCTGTGAGTGGATTTGGTAGGCAGAAACTGAAAGAAGCCCATCATATATAAATATATGCCATCTTCGAAACGCCTAGTTTAGAATAGAGGCAGCTGATGAAGGAAAAGTTCCATAAGTGGCTTGTCTGTTTACCTATGTGTTCATTCTGTTGTCCGTAAAAAAAGTACATTTTTTGTGCTTTATTTATGTACCCGTTCCTTTTTTGACGTCCTGTACCCAGATATGCATCTATATATACATGTAGATGTAGGTATGTACATATATGTATATATGCATGCATATGCTCATATATCATTTGTATTATATATATATATATATAT
>NC_068990.1:33416731-33422755 GCF_001194135.2 Octopus bimaculoides | reverse complement strand
TATATATATATATATATATATATGTATATGTTTATGTGTCTGTATTTGTCCACCCAACATCACTTGACAACTGATGTTAGTGTGTTTACATCCCCATAGCTTAGCAGTTCGGCAAAAGAGACCAATAGAAAAAGTACTAAGCTTACAAACAATAAGTCCTGGGGGCGATTTGTTCAACTAAAGACAGTGCTCCAGCATGGCCACAGTCAAATGACTGAAACAAGTAAAAGAATAAAATAATACATTCTTGTGAAGATGGTGCATCAAATTTTCCTGCATACAAGTCAATATAGTATAATATAGTGTAAACATTAAAACATTATTCTCTATCTTTCCAATTCTTGATGGATTTCACATGGAATTTTTGGTCTTCGAAAGTCATCTTGATCTATAAGTAGATCTACCTTTTTGGATATGTTGGGTTGGTGCATAATTATTACAGCTTTTTTTTCAACAAATTTTATTCAACAAAAACAATAACAATATTTAACAAAAACTTCTTTAAATGATGGTCTGACTGTCTGCCAAGCAAATGGGAAGCAGTAATTGAAGTAGATGGTGAATATGCTCCTGAATAATCATTTAAAGATGCTTTTGTTACATGTTGTTATTGTTTTTGTTGAATAAAATTTGTTGAAAAAAAGTCACAGTAATTATGCACTAACCCAATAAATTTTGGTTTGAAAATTTTGATTTGTATGCTGGTAAATATGGCAAACAATGTAATATTCTGTTTAATGTAATGTATTTGCATTTCAGAATTATTCACACTAATAGTTTTTGGAATAATTGTTAGCAAAATTAACAAATTTTTAGAGTCTTCAAAGTCGTTAGTAATTCTAAATATGTATGAGAAATTATAGAAGAAATTAGTACAATGACATTTTAATCAATATTGTTTTATCGATGCAGAAAAAAAAATAGAGAAAAATATTTAACTCAACATTAGTATGATTTGAACTTGAAACCCCAAGATATTAAACCTACAAGAGTTTCAGCACACTTTCAATCTAACCTACCTTCACTTCTATTTTAACTTATTAAAGAGAAAAAAATTAAATATCAACATTGGCACAGGATCTGTGATTTCGTTATTTTTGGCAGTGTTTGTTTACTGCTGTCATGAATGTCTGAAGATGTTAGATTACTTTTATTTAAACTACAGAAACTCTTAATTAGTAAAGTGGTTGGGGAATAAATAATTAAGTGGGCACTAATGTACTTAGCATAGTGAGCCAGAATATTCTAACTAATTAAAAATTATACCTACAGCAATGAAAACAAAATTATTATCTTAATAACTAATTCTGTGAAGAAAGGTAGGAAAGACAACCGGACCATTTAAATTAACATCAAATATAGAACAGAGTGGTGAGTCTGGTTTTTGACAGTATAGAGACAACTACAGACATGTTTCAGTCTTATTAGATACCATCACTTTAATCTTACTGTGACTGCCAGATATTAGAATGTTGTGGTCAAATAGCTAATACTGAAGATTACAGGATTAGTGGAAAAAGTTACTGCTTGAAATTTTGTTGGACTATTTTAGGTATAATTGTCTCTTGGGGTAGGGTGAGAGGAAGCAGGGGTTTTTTAATTATTTTTTTATTGAATCAATTTTTTTTACAGGTTATTCTTTCTACCACAAATTGTATTATATTATATCCCATCTCTGCAGATGTTGACCTACAGCTTCAACATTCCTAATTTATGAGGCCCTGCCTTGTCTGTCCCTGTCTTTCTCTCTTTTTAATTAAATGATTAAAACTTAATTAGTAATTACTTGAAATCTTCTGATTAAGAGATGATATGTGGTAATATTTGCTATAGAGTTGATGTTGTTAGTTTGCTATATTGTGTCTTATTCATCTGTTACTGATTTCAGCCAATGAAATGTGGCCATGCTGGGGCACTGCTATTGAAACAACATGTCCACACAAGCTAATGAAAAATTTTCTATGCATTTGCTTGCTGATCAATTCTTAATAATTCCAGGGTGTTATTAGTTTCGACACCAATTTATAGTGTTGAAACCATAACACTTTACAGTAGAAGACTGGAGTAGAGTGAACCATGCAGTAAAGTAGAGTGGGTTTGCTAGAGATGTAAATTCAAATTCTAACAATACTCATGCTAGGAATGGTACAAACAGTATGTTGATTTGTGACTGTTCTTTTATCCTAAAACAAATCAAGTTGATCCAGCAAGTTCAACTTCTCCCAGGTTGTCATGTTCTTTAAGGATGCCTGTGTGGTGTATGTTTGATATAGTGGATGGCGGGAACACTGTTAATATAGAGTAGAATTTCACTTCAAAGAATGTAAAAACTCAACATGAACAGCTATTCATCATACCTTGGTGCAACACTATTTTTCTCATGCATTAATTTCAAACAATATTTCTTAGTTGTTTTAACTACCAAATAGAATAAACTTCAAACTCCACCATATTGTCAACATGAAAGTATCAATCCTTTGATTTTATGTAAATATGTAAAACCACAACACAGAAGTTGTTTGAACTGCCACTGACCATTTCAGCTTGGGAAGCTTTTCTATTTCTCTAACATCCTATGAGAATTTCGAGAATAAGCTATTATGAAAACTTCAAAACCATTAATGTTTTCTCTTTATATTCAGTTCCACTGTTAACATATTCAGAACTCTGTGTCAATGCTCCTTTACACCTTTCCAAAATAACCCATAAACAACCAAGAAAAGCCATTCATCGTTACGAAATCAGTCAAGTGTAACTAAAGCTGGCATGGTCTCTACTGGGACATCACCTCCAATTCTCATTCTTTTCATATTTGAACATAATTTCTAAAGCTGCTACTGATCTCTATTTCACTAGTTTCAGCTAAAACTACATTTCCAGCTATTAGTTGTAGAACACAATTGTTGGTGGTGGTTTACCACAAATGTCATTGATTTAATAAATTGATACACTCTAAATTAGATTACTTGTTTATAGTTGTAATTATTTAATTATTATATTCCTTCTTAATAATGACTGTGAAATAATCTTCTAGTGTTGACTTTGAGCTGTGCGGCCAACAACCTTTAACCCAACAAATGAAGGTGAGGAACACTTATGTAGTTGCTTGACTTTCTAGAAATAACGACCAAATCTTCTTAGAAACCATACCCTACTATCTTAAAAAGAGAAAGGACAAAGCCAATGCCCACTGTCAGGCATCTACCATACTCCGAACGTCTTGCTTCCCTGGGCATGGACACATTAAAGCTCCGTCTGGCAACTGACTTAGCAGACATCCACAAGATTATCTACCATCTTTCCAACAATTACCTTAGGCACCTTTTTGAATTTCATATGTCAAATGCTTGTAGACATACTTACAAAATCAAAAAAACAACACCAGCACCCATGACTTTCAGAAACATTTTTTCACACTCAGAATTGTTGAAGCATGGAGTAAACAACTTGCCTCAGTTGTTAGCTGTGGAGATACTACATCCTTCCAAACTTCCATGCTTTTTGAAATTTGCCAGCAGTACACCTGATCCCACCCTTTTTTATTATTTTTCATTTTGTGGTGCACCTGAGCATTGTATACAACAATTTCATTATTACACACTACATTTCAAAAAAAGTTATGATGGTCATGTCAGGACCATTTTGACTATAGGTCAACACGGTCAGAGCTAGCAATACATGGAGTTGATGAGTTAGCTGTTATTTCATAGTCCCAACACAATATGAAACTGTTTGTAGTAAATAGTGTGGTGACAATAAGAGCAGACCGCCATATTACTGCATGAATATAGATGTCAAAGCTGTAACAGGAAGTAACAATGTACAGAACTCATTCTTTGGTCATTGCTTTATGTTATTGTTAAATATATTTTTGAACTGGTTCTTATTTTGACTTGTTTCAGTCATTTGACTGTAGCTATGCTGGAGCACCACCTTTAAGGGTTTTAGCCGAATAAATTGACCCCAGGTCTTGTTCTTTGTAACCCTAGTACTTATTCTATCAGTCTCTTTTACCAAACCACTAAGTTTCAGGGATATAAGCACACCACCATCAAGCAATGGTGGGGTGACAAACACACACACACACACACACACACACACACACACACACACACATACACACACACATACACATAAACATACACACACACTCTCACACACACACATATACATAAACTTCTTTCAGTTTTCATCCACCATTTCTACTCACAAGGCTTTGGTTGGCCTGAGCCTATAGTAGAATATATATATATATATATATATATATATATATATATATGTATATATATATATATATATACACACATACAACAAACTCACCATAAGCTCTAAATTCCATGAACAAGTGTAACTCTTATTGGAAATAGAATCTCAATAGAAGACTACTCCAAAGCAATGAGAATATGAAATACAAATGACTCACAATGAAAAACAAATGGAAATAAACAAACACAGTAAACTTATTCCATCTTCAGCTGCCGGACAAATATCATTATGGCTTCAACACCTGGGCAGCACTAATCAATCCAGTGATATAATATAAGAGCTGCTTGGAAATATTTGACAAGAATCAGAGGCCAAGTACAAGCACAGTGTGTTCATTAAGTTGACACCTGGTGATACTTACAAAGCACAAATACAAATATCAAATTTCCAACAGAAATCATCACATGACTGTAGCTATCAAAAGTAGAAAGTAAATAAAATAAGCATAGAATATAGAGAAAATAAATCAAAATGGAAATATGCTACCTAAAGAACTATAAAACAAAAACAAACTAAGCATAGTAAATCGAAGTTATTAACCACATAAATCAAAAACATTAAGTTACAAACATAAATCAATAAAATATGTAAAATATAATAAATACCATAAGAATAACCTGCCACTGTGTTACATGGTAACAAACATAACCAAAAACAAGGGAATGCATCTTCCCAGAACCGTTAAACATAAATTGATTAAAGAACATAAACTAAAACAGGCATTGCCATGATTAAAACATAAAAGATAATAAATGTTATAAATTAATTATAGAAAATGTATTAAAACTAAAATTGCCACTGAACAACTCATAAAACATGCTTAAACAAGTAAAAAATAGTAATTAAAAGGAACCAACCATATCGAAAATATTTTCCACATAATCTGCATTGAACCCATGTGCTATGAGGAAAGCTAAGACTTACCTCCTGACTCTACTGCTAATCAAGACCAATCGTAATGTATGAGTGAAAGTCTTAAAGCCAGTTCCTAGTGGAAATGATATCCTACCTAATAACATGTGATAGGAAATGCAAAACAACAACAGCAATCAATGTTTAAACAAATCATTGTAAAGATTCATACGAGGCTTAAACTAGAAATCACCCCTAATTTTTTTTAAAACTTCATTATGTCTCTTTAAGCAACACTTAAAACTTTTAACCAGCAATTTCCTGTTGTAACCTTATTTTTACATACACTTCATCAACAGCTTAACTCAGTTCACAAATACATCAATTTCCTTTGTAATTCTGCTGTATCTAATAACTTAACTGGAGAACACTTTATACCTTTCTCTAGACAGAATTCTATTCAATGCTTCAAATAAGGATCCAGTATGGAAATTAAAGTTATCAGTTTTATTATAAACAATGGTTATAACCTTGTTATCCATAATAACTACCTTAACATCTAAATTAACCTTATTCACTGTATCCACATTTCTATTAGCTACGTGATCTTCTGGACATATTTTCACAAGCAAATTATCCCCCAAATTGTAGTTAAGAATAAAAATATTCAATATACCTGCAGCAGCCAATAAGCTGTTTAACTAAACAAATTGTTTTCTTTTAGCATAAATCAGTAAGAAAACAAAAGTCACATGAAAACAAATATATTTTAGCTAATAAAGGGTTACAAACCATTGGAAAACTATTATCTTGTTTAGATATCCTATCAGACACAGCAATATATGCACTATTAATAATGAAATTAACCATTTCCTTCAATTTACTCTTAGGCAAACTAATAAAACC
>NC_068990.1:33412254-33416338 GCF_001194135.2 Octopus bimaculoides | reverse complement strand
TATATATACATACACATCATCATCATCATCATCGTTTAACGTCCGCTTTCCATGCTAGCATGGGTTGGACGATTTGACTGAGGACTGGTGAACCAGATGGTTACACCAAGCTCCAATCTGATTTGGCAGAGTTTCTACAGCTGGATGCCCTTCCTAAAGTCAACCACTCTGAGAGTGTAGTGGGTGCTTTTATAACCACTGGGCCATTGCACCTCCACATCTATAACAATATGTATGGAGGAATCTGAACAGCTATTTGCTTTATAATATGCTGTGAACATTCCTAGCTTTTGTAAATGCCAGAGAGGTTACTGTTTCACAATTCTAGTTTCATTTACCTCTTGTGAGTTATATTTAAAAACAGCTAACAGGCCAAAATTAGTGTAGATACTTATGTGACAACTAGGTAGCCATTAGGATTTATATATATTGAGTATATGCTGTATATAGTAACCTGGGCATGCATAAAACAACATAATGTTGATGAAACATAGAGGGAGAGGGAAATTGCAACAAACTAAAACAGAATTTTTCACAGATGTCAATAATATTCTGAAACAGCTGTAGAAACCAGGATCAGGATTGGAGCAATACATCTTGAGATTGTAGCAGTCAATAAATGTTTTATTTCTGTTTGTTGGCTTTAGTAGGATGGAAGGCTGGTTTGTCTGAGAACTCTTAAATGTCAGTGGTTTCCCTCTATAAAGTTAGATGTAGAAGATTCATTTATTCTGTTTCAGAAGACTCGCTTTGGTTTGAGCATTAAAGACATCAAGTGTACCATATAGAAGAGGCTGCTGTGTTGATATAGATATTTGTTACAGCTGCTGGGTGAGAATTAAGCAGTGTTGATATGTAAAAATTACTGAGAATAGAGAAGAAAAAAAAGCAAGGAAAGAAAGGGAAGTGTTTATCTCTGTCACTGTGAAATGAAATTTCCTGAGTCTACCAAACAATAGAACTGTTGATATTTCTTGCAAGTCGTGTTGCCTCAGTAAATTTGATATATCTCAATAGAAAATAGTTTCAAACAGGACATTCTTCAACAAAAGATAGATTAGTATATAAAACTACTTTCCACAGTTAAAGGCAATGAAATTTTATTTTGTATGTGATATCCATAGTAAAAAGAGTTAAGTAAGAGAATAGCAGAGTTTCATAGAAAAAATCAGGTGTGGCAATAGTTCATACTAACTCATGAAAATATTCAATAAAAATAGTCATAGATTATGACAGTGATAATATAGAGTAGTGGTGTAAGATGGTGTAAGATAGTAACATATATTGGTTAGTATACGCTTTGAACAGGATGAAGTAGCATGAGGGGACAGGTACATTTTGAGGCAAATCTCAGGAAAGATAGTGATAGACCACTTGAGAGAACAAGTTCAGTTATTGGTAATATGTACTTATGAAGTAAAACTAAAAACTAAAATACTAAAATAATTGAATTACTAATTTCTTTAACTTACATTCATCTGTTTGTTTTATTTAATAATGCTATATAATATATCTTCGTGGAGGCGCAATGGCTCAGTCGTTAGGGCAGTGGACTCGTGGTCATAGGATCACGGTTTCGATTCCCAGACCAGGTGTTGTGAGTGCTTATTGAGCGAAAATACCTAAAGCTCCACGAGGCTCTGGCAGGGGATGGTGGCGAACCCTGCTGTACTCTTTCACCACAACTTTCTCTCACTCTTTCTTCCTATTTCTGTTGTGCTTGTAATTCAAAGGGTCAGCCTTGTCACACTGTGTCACGCTGAACATCCCCGAGAACTACGTCAAGGGTACACGTGTTTGTGGAGTGCTCAGCCACTTGCACATAAATTTCACGAGCAGGCTGTTCCGTTGATCGGATCAACCGGAACCCTCGCCCTCGTAAGCGACGGAGTGCCGACAACAATAATATATCTTAAGTAACGACCAGAGTTATTAGAATGTTGGATGCAATGCCTTTTGGCATTTGCTCTAGCTCTGTCCACTCTGAGTTCAAATCCCATTGTGGTTACCTTTTCTTTTCATTCTATTGGATTTTGATTAATAAAGTGCTAATCTTGAGATGGATTAGCAAAATTGCGAGATTTTAAACAGAATGCCTGGCAGTATATGTTTTGGATCTTTGCATTTTGTGTTCGAATTCTGCCTCTTCATGATGGGAAATGGATATTTACATTCCAGTTTATGGTTATAAATCACTAATATGAGATGAGGCAATATATCAAGTTGAGAAACTCTTTGGTTTCATCAATATACATGAGTACAGACCCTACTGGCTTGAAGTAAAGTTAGAATAGAATATATGCATATGTATATTCTATACTAACATTGTATACACATTGATGCAATGTATACAATTTCAATTGACTACTGAGAAATTATGATCACTATGTTCCCTAGATTCATATTGCTAGCACTGAACAACTATCTTTGGTTATTCAACTTCCTAATGCAGACCAACTACCTTTTATAAAAAGAATCCAAGTTCAAAGTAAGATTTTCATAAATTTTCTGTACATTCTCACACTGTTGTCATACTTTTACTAAAGTAGATAGAAGACCATATATTTTGAGAGGCGAGTATAGTTGATTAAATTGACTCCAGTTATTCACTGCTATCTTATCAATCTCAAAAACGATGAAAGGCAAAGATGACTTTTACAGAATTTGAGCTGAGAATGTAAAGAGACACCAACAAATATCCCAAGCTATTTTTATCCAATGCTCTACTGATTTTGTGATCCACCACCTTCACACGATAAGATATCTGTTGGTTCGTTGTGTGCCAAATAATTCAGTATTTGGTATTGATTAAGGTTTTGTTCATTCAACTGTAATCAGTGTGTAGTCACCTTGAAAAGAGAAGGCAAAACTACTTTTTCCTGATTTCCCAAAAGAGGACAGTTGCTTATAGCAATGACTGCTTCCCTGAACAGTGGAAACACCTTCAAATGGTTGTGTTTTAGTATTTGGCATCTTAGAGAAAGGTTTTTATGACTGATACTACTTTGCCTATTTTTTCCCCCTCTTAGATATTTAGATTTATATATTTCCAACATAAACAGAATATTGCTTCATTCCCTCCACCGTTTTATGTTTCTGTCATTAAATTTAACATAGTTGTATTTTTTCATCCATCAACAAATTGTGTTATTTAGTTTAGTCCGTTTTATATTTTTAACATTTTACAATTTCCTATTGCTACCTGCACTTATTTTACAACATTCTAATATATGTTAGAATTATTTTCAGGCAGGCTCATTGCATCTTAATTTTTTTTCTTTTTTTGTGTGTCCTCGTGTTCCATAGTTTTTTTTCTTTTATTTTCTTTACTTTTTTTTTTTGTCACTGTAAAAATCCCGAACATTAGCTGGGAGAATGATTGCCTTAAAATATAGGTTCTTCTAGAAAAAATTATTTTGAGTTTTAACCAAAAGTCTTACAAGATGTTTCTTTTCTATAATAATAACGAGAAATCGATGTGATTTTTCTCTTTGATATTTTTTGTTGTTCTTTTCCTTTCTTTCTTTCTCTCCATCTGTCTCTTCAAGTCTCTCTTTCCCCCTCTCTCTCTGTCTCTTCAAGTCTCTCTTTCCCTCTCTCTCTCACTCTTCACACACAATCTCATATGCATGCACACAAATACACCACACTGATGCATGCACTTACCCACACATACACATGTATACATATGCATAAACTTCTGAAAAGGAAAAATAATATTTCCTCGAAATGATATATAAAATTGATGGCCTGTCAGATAGATTTCGAAACAGTTTGAGCAAAATAACGAAATTGTGCCTAAGAACAAGCCAAGAATATAACAGGGGGAAAAAAAATATTGTCAAGAAAAGCTAAGAAATATTTCTTTATATAGAAACATTAGCTTTTCTCTTGAAACTTTTAAGAAAAGTTCAAACACTCAACATTAAAGGAGTAAAATTTACAAAGTGAATTCGGGTTTTATCTCATATAGTTATAACATAGATCTATGTACGTAGGTGGATGTGTGAGAGGGTAAAAGAGAGAGTGGGAGAGAGTCTCTCTCTCTCTCTCTCTCTCTCTCTCTCTCAATATATATATATAT
>NC_068990.1:33410093-33412244 GCF_001194135.2 Octopus bimaculoides | reverse complement strand
CTCTCTCTCTCTCTCAATATATATATATATATATATATTTATCTATCTATCTGTCTAACCATCTCTGTTTCTCTCTCTGCAACATTTGTTGAAAGATTGTTCTGAAATGAGAGGAAGATTAAATAGAAAGAATTAAAATATATAAGAGAAACTATATTGGCAGTCGTGGCAGATTCACGCCTGCACATACACACACACATGCACACATGCACACACACACATACACACATACACACATGCACACGCACGCACACATATGCATACACACATACACACACGAACACAAACCTTTCTCACTCATCTATACCCTTATTTTTCTCACACACTCCCTCTCTTTCTCTCTCTCAATATTTTACTCTCACTCTCTTTTCCTCTGTCTCTCACATAAAATTTAGAATCTGAGAAAATTGGCATCATCATCATCATCATTGATATTCATGTTTTTACATTCACTAAAACTGTCCAATCCATGCTGGCCTGGGTCGGACAGCATTACTAAGGCAATGTTTTATGACTGGACATCTTCCTGTTGCCAACTCTTTTATTCGTTTCTTAAACATGCAGAATGAAATGTGGTGCCCCTCTTCTAAAGCCAGGATACACATATAGTTGAAAGAGTTGCTTTCTTGCGATAAGTAAAAGAACATTTCATACAGTTGTCCTTCTCTTCTTCTTCTTCTTCTTCGACAGAGAGGAATATAAGCAAAGAGTGAGTGACTGACTGACCAACCAACCAACTGACCAATCGATCGCTCAATCGACTCACTATACAGAAAGGTGTTATCATTTCCAAGAGAAAAAGACTATAATATATAGAGAGATTTTTTCCCTTTTATCACAAAATTTGTTTACGGTTTAATCATATTGCAAAATGCACCACTTGTAACCTCCTTGCAAGATCTCCAAGCCTGGTGGAGTGATGAGGAGGAAGGGGAAGAACTCATGAAACTTGGTCCAAATACTTGCAACAGAGTGGTCCCTGCTAATGGTCCCCAAGGACCAAGTGGTGGTGACATTAAACCAGGCGATAGCTGAAGTGACCCACCTGAAAACAGGAACAGGGTTTTCAGGAAACTGCCATTGTTTTCTGACAGGCAATTCCACTTGACCCAAGGCAATGGTCAAAGACATTAACAAACGGACTGACAACGGGACTGAATCTGAAGCAATGTTATTGTGAAAAGTATTTTTAACTACAAAGCCTTAACTGCAACAACCTTGGCCATTGTTATGCCCCTCCTTAACCACATGGCCTTAGCTATACTTTTAGGTATAGCTTATGAGTTCAGGTCATGTGTATGGATACTTGCAATACTGATTTCTATTTGTTAATCACAAATGTAAAAATATATTTTATCAATTTCAGTAAATTACTGGTACTTATTAATCCCAGAGTTATTAAAGACATAGTCAGACTGAGCGTCATACAAACATATCTTTTATGAGCTCTAATGCAATGAAACTGAAATCTTATATTTCATAGAGTACTGTAATATAAACGTAGCGTAACAGTTATATGACTGTTACTGTGACATGAGAGTTTTTAGGATAAAGATATAATAAACCCCAGTGTATGACTGGTTTATGATTGCATCAACATCCTCATCTCCTAGAAAAAGGAAAGTTGAAGTCAATCAAGACAGAAACTGAAGCCAGAATGTAGATTAATGATAGAGAATAGTTGTTAAGGGTTTAGTCCATTCTGAGTTCAATCCCACAACGTGACAACTTTCAGCACGTGTCTTTTATTGTCGCCTAGGGTCACTTCAAGCCTTTTGAGTGAAACTGGATTGATGGAAACTGTATGGAAGCCTGTTGAATGGACTGTACTGGTAATTCAAAGACCTGACTGTTATGTTTCCCTCGGGTGACTCGCAGAGATAACACAACGAGTTATACAATTTAATTATTACATTTATTGTTCAATTACATACAAAGAACGCACTCACCCAATGTTCGTTATGAATAAACAAAAGTCATGTCCGCCATATATATATCAATGACATTTTACTCCGACAGTCACACAAGACAACAACAATGAAACAATGAACTCAGACGAACCACATGACACACGGAACGTCAGACGAATTACATATTTAACAGTCCATATAACACCTCCCCACTGAAATTGATGCTACACAAGAAGTATCA
>NC_068990.1:33402149-33406033 GCF_001194135.2 Octopus bimaculoides | reverse complement strand
CTGTTATGTTTCCCTCGGGTGACTCGCAGAGATAACACAACGAGTTATACAATTTAATTATTACATTTATTGTTCAATTACATACAAAGAACGCACTCACCCAATGTTCGTTATGAATAAACAAAAGTCATGTCCGCCATATATATATCAATGACATTTTACTCCGACAGTCACACAAGACAACAACAATGAAACAATGAACTCAGACGAACCACATGACACACGGAACGTCAGACGAATTACATATCTAACAGTCCATATAACACTGACCTTGTCACATGTCATGTTGATTCTGCTTGAGGATAACATTAAAAGTACAAGTGTCTATGGAATACTCAACTACTTACACATTAATTTAACCAACTGAGAGCACCCCTGCTTCTATGATACAAACATTCTGTTTTAAAGCGATCTAAGTTAAAACTTGCCATCAAAATTTTATGTTGATTTCTGCTCCAAACACAAACTTCATAATGACAAAATTAATTGTGTAAATTTTTCATTATTGTCTAAATTAACGGAAACAAAAGGCAATGTAGTTCACCAGAAATATGGCGACAAAATGGTTAATGAACCGGCAGTTCATTTGATTAAATGAATAAATGTACAGCGTCAAGCCAAATGGAGGATCCCTCATCACAATTTGTGCCACTACCCTTCCATCCTTATATCACTTATCACTATTTTTGCCACAACTTCTCCCTCCAATCTTACTATCTCTCATTACTATTTCTGCCACTGCTACTTCCCTTTTGCTTGACTCATGTGTGACAATGAACGATAAATTCAACCTTGGTGGGATTTGAACTGCTTATCGCCTGTATGCTATCAACTGGATTTTTGGTTATAGTTGTTGTGGTTATTTTGATCCTGATCAACCATTATTCAGCAGGACTGATCAAATGTTCCAGTCATGCCCGTTTAGACATAGTTTATCTACAACTACATTTCAGGTATCCTTCTTTCTTCAAGATGGTAGGAACATTTAGCCACTATGTCTAGCACGTATCTTTGTTGTTGATGTTGATTAAAAGTCTTCTAATCATGACCATCCTGAGTTTTGATTTTTAAACCTAGTGTATCAAGAACAAAATTCTCAAAAATGTTCTTTTTTTTTTAACTTTTAACATCCCACTGTAAATTTTGTAAGTCAAAAGTTCAATCCTGTAATAATTTCTTTATAAAACAGGAATTAATGATAATAAAAAATGGGATTAGAGTTTTTTTCCCTTGAAAATGAATGTAAACAAAGTTACAATTCTTGTGATATCATGTGTTTCAGGACTACAGTCCCATGCAATACTCTTCTGCCACAGAGGAAATTAAGAGTTACCCCATTTAATGGAGATTGAGTGAGATTTTGTTATCATTTCTTGCAGCTTGTGTTACTATATAGATACACCTCAAGATAACTCAGTTCTATTAAGTGTTACATCCTTAAACTGTCTTCTTTAGGTGTTGCTGTATGTAACCTGACGAATCTAGGTTATACACTAAATAACATTAGATTGCAAATGAAATCCTAAATTACTTTATAATTTGAATATCTATTTACATATTCCAGTATAAATGGTAGAAATTCGAACACACTTTACCAAGAAACTATCATTAAAGCCACTCATATTTATAATCTGGCACCAAATAGTTTGTAAAATTTTAAAATACTTAAAAAAAAAAGAAGAAATAATAAAATCTATAGTCCATTTATTTTCCACTGTCTACTTCCCCACTGGCTCTTCACTACTCCCTACACTTGTCATGTACCATAAAAGTTTATCACCAATTTTATCCAAATTATGATTTAAATGTCAGAATTTAAAAGTTCTCAATCTTTTACAGTTATCTATTTTTGAGGTTAACTGTATTCTATACTTTATTTCTTGAAATGCCATGTCAATAATATATATGATATCATTTTTCATTGTCCTTAATCCATACACTTGATATATGGTTTATACTTTACCACTGATACTGGTCACATAATTCAATTTACTCTCTACTGAGCTATATTTTACATTAATACCCCCTCTCTCACCCCACCTCTCTCTCTTTATATATATGTATGTACGTATGTATACACATACATATATGCACACACTCAAACCCCTCTCTCTTCATATCGATGTTCAGTCAAACAGTTCTAGTCTTGGTTATTTTTTTTCCCAGACACTAGTAAAGTTGATTTTTTTTTTGTCTTTTTCCTCACAACATTTTAAAATTTATTTGCTTCAAGCTGAACATTTCTTCTTAAAGTTCTATTTATTTTCTGTTACTTTTTAAAATTAATTTTTGCATTTATTTATTTATTTATTATACTGTTTTTTTTTTTATTATGTTTCTCTTTCATATTTTTGTATTTCTATTTCATATTTACCATATTCTATTTATCCAACTAATTTTACAGGGAATTGAGATTTCATTTAATGTCTTTTCTCTGTCTTTTTCTGTATTACTTTCTCAGTAAGAACCATGTGATGTATATATATATATATTCTTTCATTCATTCATTTCTATATATCTTTTTCTGTGCTTGTATGGGTTAGGATTATATCTTATTAAGGCTTTGCTTTACAACTCGATGTTCATCCTGTTGTAAACCCTTACTTGGTTTTCAAGTGAGGGACCTCTTCTTTTTTACATATCTTCAAATATGTGAAATGAATGAATGACCTGTTTACAAGAGTGATAAGAACAACACTATTCATAGTGAGTGACTTTCGCAGAGCAAAAATGTAAACATACATGCTTATATACGTCTACATGTGCACACATATATATGCACAACAGGCTTCTTTCAATTGATAGACCTTCTTAATAACACATGCCTGTGCCTATATATATATATATAATTGTATTACTTTTGTATTCATTTCTCTAGGTTTGCACGGGTTAGTAGGTCTTCTCTGGCATAGTGTCTCACCATAAGCTGCAATTCTTTTTCATCTTCAATAGCTTGTGAAACTATACTAAACAGGAGAGCAATTAGAACTGAGACCTGCAAGTAGAATTTGTTGCTGGATTCATTATTAATACTCATCTTACTGCTGGCTTCTTTGTAAATGGTTTGTACATAGACATCTGCATTCAGTTAATGTTCACCAAACTACAGAGCATGGTACCCTATCAAAGACAGTCTCCTGATTGATAAATGTTTGGTATAGTGGCTTACTCTTAGACAAGAACTTCTCTTTTAACTGTCTCACTAGGAAGACATCCAGGTGGATAATGTGAACTGCATTTAATCTAAGGGGATTCTCTTCCTAATCAGTGTTTCTATAAGTATTCTACTATTTTCAAAACCTGATCCGTTAATTTGATACCTCTGTAGCTGATTCTTCCTAGAGTCCTTGTAGTAGTTTATGATGATACTGCTACATCAGTTATGGGTTACAATTTTCTCATACTCCCCAAGTGATCAGTGTGTAACTTACTTTGACAGCTGTCTTCAGCTTCTTGGTTGCTATCCTTAAAGGTCCAACTGGTTTCCCTGCCTTCATATCCTTAATTGCTCTCCAACTGTATATCTGTCAACTTCAATAGGTGGTGTCTCTGTTGGAGGTTATTTGGGGTAGATTTTCTCCCATGTATTCTCCTCACACAACAACCATTCAGAGTAACATTCTCATGCCTGTTTCTTTTTCAGACCAGGGAGGGTAAGTGAGCCACTATCATTCTATAGACATTTTTCCTCAGTGACACCTTGGTTTACTCTGACACACTAAGTTGGGGACCTTATGTTTCTGATTACCATTTGTGCGTGATCGTTACCAACGTCACCTTCCTGGCACTTGTGCCAGTGACACGTGAAAAGACATTCGAGTGAGAGCATTAGCGTGGCCGTTGCCAGTACTGCCTGACTGGCCTTCATGCCGGTGGCACGTAAA
>NC_068990.1:33399804-33402139 GCF_001194135.2 Octopus bimaculoides | reverse complement strand
AGCACCCACTACACTCTTGGAGTGGTTGGTGTTAGGAAGAGCATCCAGCTGTAGAAACTCTGCCAAATCAGATTGGAGCCTGGTGTAGCCACCTAGTCCACCAGTCCTCAGTCAAATCGTCCAACCCATGCTAGCATGGAAAGCAGACGTTAAACGATGATGGTAATGATGATAATACTAGCAAATCCTTTACTTTCAGTTTCTCTCTTTACTATGTATACTAAACCATTAGCTTCACTTCAAGTTATCTAATATTATGTTTTGCTTCCCCTTTCTTCCAATCTTTTGTCTTTTAGTTTTAATGACTCTATCTCTTGTACCTTTCCACAACCGTGTTACCTTCTATCTGGCTGGAATCTGCTTCACTCTCAAATGTGGTTCGTGACTTACAGCAGAATATCTTGCAGAAACTCCTGGTTGATTTTCATGTTTATAGCTTTCTATCTTCTCTTCATTCTTGACATATTCACAAAGTAGTACCTCTCTGAACCTACATTTGGCTGGGGGATCCTGAATGGCACATTCTTAATTGAAGAAGGATTTAGTTTCCACAACCAGTTGCCTATCCCACTCTCTAGAGAATATGGAGTTTTTGTTTTATGTGTTCACCTGATTACCAGGTGATCAGATGGCTGGCCAGTTTCTCTGAGATTATTATCGCAAATAGTTAAGTTATTTGTGTCACTGAACTCTAAAATCTCTCCTCATTCTTCATACCTTATCTGTATCCACCTGTAAACAAGATTAACTATAACTATGTTGTTCAACATCTATCTCAAAATCTCCAGCTGTGATAATGAGGGCCACTGTCATTTGTTCTCATGCTATTCAGTAAGAGGATCCATAGAAATGGTCTATTTACTTATCTGTCAGTCCTGATTGTCCAGCATGTGTTCTTGCAGGATTTAATTGTTGCCTCTGTGTTACCTATAAAGAATCTATGCTTAATTATTCTATCATATTTTCTAATTACTTCAATGAATTTATTCATTTCTCTTCTAACATTATGATTGACCCTCCACCTCCGGCAGTGCTGTTACCCGCTTAGTAATATTTGTATCTGTATTTCTTGCCTTCTTGGTTGAAGTTTCCTTCCATAATATCTCTTATATACAGTGCACATCTACTCATTTTACTCTTACATGTGTCCAATTTCTGTAGATGTAACTTTGTACCAGCTTTCATTGTGGCTACCTTGAGATCGCCACAATCAAAAAGAACAGGAGTGAGGCATTACATGCACATATGCACACACAAAGACACGCACACATACACACACTCTTATACAAATATGGGTGTATGTGTGTGCAAGCTATCTGGTTAAAAAGCTCACTTCGGAACCATGTGATTTTGGGTTCAGACTCACTGCATGGCACTTTGAGCAAGTGTCTTGAACATTACTTGCATTATGGTGACAGTTGCTTACAACTAACCCATAATATCAAGATAAGGAGACAGTAACACACTCACATACATATACATGTGCGTGTATATACATACATACATATATATATATATATATTCATATATATAGGTAGAGAGATAGAGAGCTATAAATACACACATGCACAAATATACAACAGCATTCTCTCAGTTTCTGTCTACCAAATGCACTTTAAAAGCTTTGGTCAGCCTGAGGCTGTATTAAAAGACACTTAGCCAAAGTACCATGTTGTGGGACTGACCCAGAAGTCATGGAATTGGAGATTGAGATGCATACTTCTTACCATACACATGTACCAGCATCCTAGCACTGCCTACCCCTACAGCTTAGTTGAGAAAGAATATATATATATGTACATATATATATATATGTGTGTGTGTATGTATATATATATATATATATATATATTCACACACACACACACACACACACACACACACACACACATTTATACTTCCTCAATTTCATTTACTTTTCTTGTCTAATTTCTTAATTTATTTAGTTAAATGATGCCCAAAGCCTTCCTTCTTTATTATATCCTAGATACCATTCTGTTGCATCACTACATTCTGTAAGAATCAAGGTTGGTGGGGAAAACAGAATTTTATAGATCAACAAACATTAATGTCGCAATTTGAATAATTAAGTTTACTTCATTTATCTCACTTACCGCTCATCTTTATTCCTTTTATTTTTTTGTTTCTATTTATACTGATTATTTTTTATTTCCTGCACCATCCTGTCTAATTTATTTAGTTTCTTAACTCTTCCCATACAATCGGCTTCATTTTACACAAGTTTGTATTATTTTCACCATTGAATACTTGTTATATCACTTGACTGCTTCTCATGTTTAACTCAATATATTTGATATGTTCCATGTAGTTTTTT
>NC_068990.1:33388408-33399463 GCF_001194135.2 Octopus bimaculoides | reverse complement strand
TGGTGTCATTGATTCTTGTTCAGTTTTGAACCAAAACAAAACAACAAAAAAATTCAATGTTTCTTTCATATTACTAGTTTTATTCTTTTGCATGTCATTCTTTTTTTTTTTTTCATTTTATTTTCTACGTAGAAGTGTGAGTTGTAATTTCTTCAATGAATTATTAAAAACATCAGAGAATTTCTTAACAAAATAAAAACAGGGAGTTAAGATTTGTTCAAAATGATGTTAATTAAAGATGAAGAAGTTTCTCAATATTGAAAAATGAAATAAGAAAAAAAAGAGAAAAAAATCTTTATCTTTTTCTCTAGTTTGACATTTTGATGTCAGCTTCTAACCTAACAACTAAAACTAACCTGACACTCAAATCAGCAATGGTGTTCTCTGTAGTTCTCTGTACTAACTGTCTGCCAATGGATGGACAAATTGCACTGTAATACTGTCCCACACTGAGTAGAAGTGACATTCACTGACTCACAGAAATATACTACCGTCTCTACCACCACCAATAACCACAACCATCATTCAAGTTGACAGTCAGTCCACTGTCTTCTCTGGTACTTGGTGAAAACATGATGAAGACACAACTGAACTGTGAGCACACAACGACATGCATACATAAATGCATACATCTTTTATCTTTTACTTGTTCCAGTCATTAAACAACGGCCATGTTGGGGCACTGCGTTCAAGAATTTTTAGTCATGTGAATCGATCCTGGTGCTTAGCTTTTGTTAAGCCTGGTACTTATTCTATCGGTCACTTTTGCAAAAATGCTAAGTTGAGGGAATGTAAACACACCAACATCTGTCATCAAGCAACAGTGGGAGACAAACACACACATGTACACATGCATGTGTGCACACAAACATACACACACACACACAGCTTTTTTCAATTTCCACCCAAATTCACTCACCAGACTTTGGTAGGCCCAAGGCTATAGTAGAATACACTTGCTCAAGGTGCCATGCTGTGCTACTGAACCTGGAACAAATGTGGTCGGGATGGAAGCTTCTCACCATATAGCCACAACTGAGCCTACATACATACATCTGTGTATATATAAGCGCAGATATGGCTTGTGTTTAAGGAGCTCACTTTGCAACCATGTGGTTTTGGGTTCAGTCCCACTACACAGCATCTTGGGTAAGTGTCTTCTACTATGGCCCTGGGTCAACCATTGCCTTGTGAGCGAATTAGGTAAATAACTGTATGGAAGCTCTTCATGTATATATATGTATATCGAAGTTTCAAGTTTATCCCCATAGATTTTCAATAGATTTCAGAGCCAGCATTTCAAATTATGACATTTCATAAACAAACGTGTAAGTCAACAAGGTAATCAGAGATAGAAAAAATAGGTAATGGGTATATGCATATTTCAAGAGTTATTGCTCTTTCATCAGCACCACATCTGACCCACCAGCTATCTATGAATACATTGCTTAAATGCCCACAAGGTTTAATGGTGCAACACAACTGAATAGATCAATTTACATATTAAACACATTCCTAGCAACTGGTACATACATATTAACTGCTGGCAAGGACACAGCATTTCATTTTCCAACCATGATTTACTACCAAGTATATTGCAAGTTTAGAAGTTAGTATTGTGTCTTACTTTGTGTTAGTAGTGCAATATTCTCACTTTTTCATCAGCACCGAATCTGATACACCAACTGCCCACAAGCACATTGCTTAAGCATTGACTAGTTTTAGTAGTGTGACACATATAGCAAAGGTCCTTCTCAAGTCATAGTCTCATAAGGTATGCATTCCCCTCTGGAGGGGATGCCAGTCTGATATGTAAGATTACTCAATTTTGCTAGATGAGCGGACTGCAACAACACAAAATGAAATGTTTTTGCTCAAGAATACAACTCATCACCCAGTCCAGGAACTGAAACCACGATCTTACAATCATGAGTGCAACACCTTAACCACTAAGCCACGTACCTTCACATATATGTTTGTATGTATATCTCTTCTATTTTCTAATTATTATAAATCTTCCCCTGAGGAAGGAGCCGGTCTCCAACAAAGATACAAGGCTCCATCTTTGGGATGTAGCTAACATAAACAAATTCACATTTGGAATTTGAGAAAAGTCTTGCATATTTTTACTGTTCCACTCACAGATTGCAATTGTAATGTACGAATTAGCTGGTCAATTTCTCTTTCTGAAAATCCTAGTTTATCCAGATTCTTCTTTGTGCATTTACTAACAAAACCTAATGCTCCAATTATTATTGGTATAAATATGAATTCATAGTCTGGATATTGAAGCTGGAGGATTTGAAGCAGTTGTCCATAGATATCCTCTTTGCTTTTGATTTTCAAAGAGATATTTATATCTGCAGGACAGCTGACCTCTGTGATGTTACATATATATGTATGTAGATATGAGTAAATATGTATGCATGTGCCCCCATGTTTGTATTTTCCCCACCACCTTGCCACCATATGACAACAAATATTGGTTTGTTTACATCCCTGTGACTTAGCAGTTCAGCGAAAGAGAATGGTAGAATAAATACCAGACTTACAAAAATAAACAAGTCCTGGGATCAATTTGTTTGAGTAAACATTTGAAGGCAGTACTCACCATCATGGCTGCAGTCCAATGACCGGAAGAAGTACGAAACACAAAAGATGTCTGTTAAATGTTTACATTCATAGCCCTTGCTTTAATACTCATCATAATTTTTATTTTCATCTCTTATCACTCACATCACATCACATCACACTGCACCTCTATGTTTTTTCCCCTTTATTTCCTTTCTCTGAACATCTACTGTGTGTGTGTGTGTGTGTGTGTGTGTAAGCATTTACTGAGTATGTAAGTCTCTGATGCATGGAGACCATCTCCTGCGTTCACTCTAAAATAATTTGTGTGTTGTTTTTCAGTTTCACCAGGGAAAAAATTACATGGAATTCCAATTAGTTCTACTTGAATACGATTCGCAAATTTTAAAATAATACTAATTACCTATCTTATTATAAGAACCTGTTTTAATTATTATATTTCAAACCTTGATTAATTTAGGGAGAGACAGCTTGTTTTATTGAGTGTCAGCTGACTGGATGAAGTTTTGACAGCTCTCAGCCAATTACAATTGATGTGATCTATCTTCGCTGCTGATAATTAATCCTCAGTGTGGAGTTCAAAATATCCCACAGGACTAGGAAAGCTCCTTCAGTATATCTCCTTTGAACTATAACAACTTATTAAAGGCTTCCATAGTTGAGATCATAAGAATTTTATAAACTTTTCAGTGCATCTCAGAGCATGCACATCATCATCATCATCCTTTAATATCCATTCTCCATGCTGGTATGGGTTGGACAGTTTAACTGGAGCTGGTAAGCAGGAGAGCTGTACCAGGTTCCAGTTCGATTTGACTAGGTTTCTACAACTGGATGCCCTTCCTAACACCAACCACTTTACAGTGTGCATTGAGTGCTTTAAATGTGGTACTAGCATGAATGCATGTTCATGATGCCTGCATGGGTGCTTTTTTTATGGTACTAACACAAAGATATTTACATGCTATAAACAATAGCATGTAAATATTCTTTATTGTGTCTGCCCTCAATGGGTCAGGCTGTCTACCATCGTTATCAATTATTTGCCCTAAGTACCTAATCTGAAGCAAAAAGAATTTGCATTTTTCTTCACTAAAGTGAACTCATACTCTTTAATTTTTTTGAATACAGCTTTTATATAAACCACATGCTGTTCATGTGAATTACCCTTAATTGTCCAAATAAGGGATTGCAAATTCACAATCAGATAACATAGCATCCATGATTTGCTGAAATATTACTGGTTCAACCTTTATTCCAAAGGATAACCAGGTATATCTGTACAATCCTCTATGTGTATTTATTGTCAGATACTTTCAGCATTTGTCATTTACTGTAATCTGTAAATAAGCATCAGACAGATCCAATTTGAAGAAAACTTTTC
Source organism: Octopus bimaculoides (assembly GCF_001194135.2). Taxonomy (NCBI): domain Eukaryota; kingdom Metazoa; phylum Mollusca; class Cephalopoda; order Octopoda; family Octopodidae; genus Octopus; species Octopus bimaculoides. Next base: position 33,395,487 of record NC_068990.1, on the reverse strand, counting down.
CACCTTTTAATTTTGCAAAAATGTCCTTTGGAGTTGGGAGTGGATTGTGGCATGTCTTTAAGCAGTCATTCAATCCTGTAGAGAAACTGGCACACAACCTAATCTTATTATTTCTCTTTTTAATGCACACCACCATGGGCACCGCCCACTTATAATAATCTACCTTTTTGGTGAATCCACTCTTTATCAGTCTGTCCAACACTTCATTTATGATTTCAATTGCCACGTACAGTACCTTTCTGTTAGATTTAAATACAAGCACAGCATTTCCACTTACTCGAAAGCAGGCTTCAGCCATTTTACATAGATCTAAGTCATCCGATAGTACTTGAGAAAACATCTTTTTCAATTTTCTCTTCAATTCTTCAGACGATTTATTTTTAATGGGACAACCATTTATGATTTTGAAGCAAAGACTGATTGGATTCTCCACAATGAATGTTTTTGCTTTGCATGTTTCTCCTCAAAATGTGACATTTGTACATATTTCACCCATGAAATGTAATTTATCACCCATCATGCCATGTGCAATTTTCACTGTTTTACATAACATCGGTTTCCTGATTTTTCTCCATGTATCCGCATTTATGATTGAGATATCACTACCTGTATCCAACTATAGTTGAATATTTACACCATTTATTTTTTACGTTTATGAATTTTCTTGTTTTTGTGTCGTATTCACTTTCTGCTGAAAGCACCTTTGAACTTCTTGTTTGAATCTTGTAATCTTGTCCTGCAATGTGGGCTCTTGTGACCAAGTTACTGACAACATTTTCGGTTTTTAAATGGACACTCTTTTCTGAAGTATAGGCCTCCACATCTGTAACATGGATTGAGGCCCTGCACTCTTTTTTTTTTTTTGTTGTACTTTCCAGATCGACACATCTGTATTTTTGTGGAATCTTTCTCTTGAATTTTTTTCAAATCATACTTCAGGTTTACCACTGTTTGACATTCTTCTGCAATGGTTTGTAGAGTTAAGTCTTGGTTTGCTTGCTCCATTTTTGAGAGAATACTTGCCTGCATTTCTCTGTCTTTGGTTGTTGTAAGGTCTTGTACAAAAATAAGAGATTTAAACATATTCTGAGTGAGTTCCTGAAGTTTAAAGTTTTCACACATACGGTTGACTACTCCAGCATATGTAATAAAGTCATCATCATCATTTCTTGTTAAGTTCCAACATACCATTCGAATGTTAAATAACGAACTTTTGTCACAAAAGATCTTTGTGAGTAATTCAATAGTTTCTTGGAAACAAATCTCACTCGACTTTTTGGGCAATATAAAGTTACAGTAGCATTCATGCTTGGCTGGAGCTATTTTGCGTAGTAATAGCTTCACTTTCTCTTCATCTGACCATGACTTGCAGTCTTTGTTAAAAATTTCTTCATACCTTCTATAGTATGCAAGAAACATAATACCCTCCTCCAGATTATAAGTGAATTCAGAAATCGAGTTTGCCACACAATCTGGTGTAAATGAACTTACCAAATTTACGGACTTCCTTGACTGTAAATCAATTAACTGTTGTTGTTGTAATATTTGCCTCTACAACTCCTGTTGTTGTTACTGTTGCTTCCCTTGAAGCTGTATTACTACAGGTGAGAGGTTCTCTATAATTTAACAATTTGTATAACACACAAATTTTCAAATAACCTACATGAGCTTCAAAAAATCCTCGTTGCCTCCAATATCCTTACACCTCCAATATCGTAGTAGGGTTGATATTGTCGATGATAGATAAAGAATACACTGTAACAGTGTTATAACAATACAAAATAGAAACAGTGGCAGTAACAAACACACAAATGAACTAACAATCTCTTACTAACCAACAATCAATATTTCCAACACACTAACTCAAACTGTAGACTGTACCTGGACTTCAAAGACCAAACTACAAATTGCTGACTATGTCAGACCACTACTATTTATATGTAGTTGTCCTATCTATTCTTGTCAGAGGGTATTGTTCTCTCACCACAACAGAAGTGAAATGCAGACTAAAAGGTTTTGAAATGTGATGTTTATGGGTTATTATATGAGTACCACTACTGGACAGGCATAGAAATATCATCCATTAAAAAGCTCTTTACTTGACATGTACAATTAGGAAGAAACTGAAATGGTTTATCAGTGTAATAAAGCGCTCCACTCCTCAACAATAACCATGTAGCACTGGCATTTTGCCAAGCCTTTCTCAAACCCAGACAATGTGGTAGATTAAGCTAAGAGGTGGACTTCTCATATCCATCATGATGCAAGTTACTGCCTGCAACAATCGAGGGCAGAGCAGCTGACTAAAGCAGGTGTTAGATGAGAGAGAAGGTGAGTGGGGAACTCCAAAGAACTGAGCAATTAAGAATAAAAAGATATCAACTTCATTACCTCCATATTCATAATCACATAGTGGGACCTGAACCATGCAGTTGGGAATCAAGCTCCTCACCACACAGCCACACCTGCACCACTTGTTTCTTGAACTCTTTCATGAAATTAAATTCTAGTTTCTACAGCATTATCTTGCTTGCCTTATTTCTGAACAACATGAAAGTCAGTTCTCATAAAGTCCTTGTTATTACAGAAAAACACTTGAAGATGAGTCTGTGTGTGTGTGCGCATGCGTGCGTCTGCGTGCTTGCATGTGCAGAGGTGAAAATAACTGAACACACATCAAAATGACAAATTAAAAATAGAAAATAGATTTATTTTCTTCTAAGTGTTTATGAATTGCATTTTCTCTCTTTTTCTCTTTGTTTTCTGTGAGAAAGGTTATTAATTGTAAAAGTGTTTCAAAAATAATGAACCTCGTTTATCTTTGTTTCCATTTACACTGTATGATTCCCAGTATTCCTTGAGCTATATATAGTTGAAGGAGTTAATCACCATATGAGATAAATGGGTCACTGTCGTATGCCTGATGGTCAATGTGTATGCTGTGAATGGAGAGTGTGTATTGAAGTTGGTGAACTAAAACTTTAAATGGGAAATAAACAGCAAAATAAACGGTCTCAAAATAGTTTCATAATATCAATACTATAATATTGATTTCTTTCTAGGCAGAGTCCATGAACCATGCAGACTCATGTTATAATAGGTTGGATTCACCTCAATACTTAAATAGCAATTTGTTTCTATTAATTCCTGGGGGTTCAAAGATAATATTGAACAGAAAAAGATTTGAACCCGGAACGGTGCTGCATCCAATTGCGAAGCATTATAATGCCATCTCCAATATTTCTCTTAATGATATGCAGTGTTAATAATTATTCTACATATATTGATTGATTTTATAAAGGAAGTAAACATTGATTTTGACTGTGTAGCCATGTGACATTTGATGACAAATATTGACCAAATCACATAAAAGAATGAAAAAAAAAAAACAAAACAACCTATTTCTTAAGTCAAAGTTAAGTTATTTGTTATCTAACTCTGCCTGTTCAGACCTATTGACTTAGGAGCAGCTTATAGTTGCTCCATCCCACATAAAGTAATTTAATTAATGAAGTGGAAGGAGAGAAGGGGGCATTTAGGACATTTCACCACCTTTTCTCTTCAGCCTGTGAGCTTGAATTTGAAACATTGCATTCTCTTCACTTTCCTACAAACATTCTCCCAATTTTTTCTTCTTTTTTTTTCCACGTTTATATTCTCCATGACTTCCTTTGCTCAAACACAGATCAGCAATGTTTATTTCTGTGGGGTTTTTAAAAACTTTGTTTATATTTTATCTAATTCTAATCATCGTCTATTTGTTATGTCAATGTTCTGTAATTGTTCCAAACTCCAGGAATGCCTGACATGGTAGAAGCATAATTCTTTTACAGTAAAATGTCTTATTTACTGATCATGTTGCCTGTTTCATAACAGCTAAAACACCTCAATAGACATGCTCTGTCTATAAATTATATTCCTGAATTCTTATGAAAGCTGTAAGGAAGAGTTGGATAAAGGAATGATATAATTATATGAGCTAACAACAACAACACAATGATTACTGAATATTAGTAGTTGTATATCATCAATACAACTTGAAACCCTTTGTTGAAAAGATGCAATGAAATATTTGAAAGGGCCAGCAGAATATCAAACCTCTCCCTTTCCATTTGATGGAATTATAACAAAATAAAAGCAAGAAAAAGAAAAAAGAATTTAAAATAAGTAAGAATTTATCTAATCCCCAAATCAATTCCATTAGATGAAAGTTCCATGCCTGACCCTAAATTTGATAATTTTGTTTGCTGGCAGCATGATTCTTCCATCCTTAATATCTTTTGAACTTTTCAGAATTACTGCTCTTTCCTCTGTTGAGCAAATATAATAAACATTTCTGTCCAGTCAGTTATCAGCATTCTTGAGAAATTCAATAGAATACAGTATATTGGCGTATTTGTTTTCACTGAATGTCTGTCTATACATTGACAAACTGACTCCCTGGCTCTCACACTAAACTTACTTTTGTTTAATGATCTCTGTCAAATTACTTAAGAAACAACCTTACATGGCAAACAGTGTAACTAATAAATGTTACCAATTCAATATAGACTTGAAATTACTGCTTCGTCAATTCCTGCCACTCTTCCACTTTTTCCCTACCCTTCCTTTTGAAATCTTCAACTAATCTGTATTTCTCTGCTGATGCATCACTGTTTACATTCACTCCAGCAGCAATTCTTATCCAAAACCTTCTCTGGCAAGCAATTGCAACTGAAGAATTCAAATAGTTTCAAGCATGTGTGCTACATCACAAAGGATCCTTCAACCCTGGCATATAACACGACAGAACCTCATACCCTTCAATTCTCTTCCTTCTCTCTGTCGACACACCCACCATATTTAACCTCCACCTCTGCTATTTATTAAATAAAGTCATTATTCTATATTGTTTTCTATATTTTTGATTGAAAAATAGTAGGATTTAATTTATTTAATTATATTTTCACTTCCAGAATTTTAAAAATTTCCATTGTTTAATTCAAAATGTTCTACTTGTAAGTTCTAATTAAAACTGATTACTAATGGAGATTGGCGTTACACACTGACAGTTTCTATGAAATAATAGGCAGAGCTGATTAACTGTAGATGTTTCACTTTCTTCTTTTTCTTTATTATCTACATAATCACCACCACCACCACCACCACCACCACTAGCATCACTACCTACATTGTCTCCACCACCTTGCCAACTATAATTATATTTTGAAATTAATTAAGAGCTAAATATATTTTTCAGAATATCATATTAGACTGTCTTGAATTCTTGAAATAATAATAATAACAATAATAATGATGATGATGATTATTGAAAATGGAAAGAATCCACATATCCTCAAAAGTGATTGTGGTACCTATTGTGATCAGTGCATTTGGGATTATCTAAAAAAAAAAAAGTAATATTCTGGCACCAGAAGCTGTAAAAACCAAACTTTTTAGTATTCAGATGGCTGCAATACTTGGAATAGTTCATGTGTTGAGGAAAGTGTTTCATCTCTAAGCTGCAGGATGGAGCTGAGATGTGACATGAAAAAGATAAGTGAATAATAATAATAATGATGATAATAATAATAATGGGCACTGCATACATCCTACGCAAAGCACTTTCCAAAGCACTTTCAATACAGTAACCATAAGAGCATCACAGCAAACCACATCACATACCCAAGGCTCACAGAGCTGCACTCGGTAGTGAAGCGAAAGCACGTTATAAAAATAAAACTACTGAATAATAATAATAATAATAATAATAATAATAATAATAATAATAATAATAATGATGATGATGATGATGATGATGATAATAATAATAATAAGGATAATAGGAAATCTATGCTGTAGCAGAAAACAGATGACTTATATGGAATAGTATGAAATGCTGGAATACTGGATTGACAACAGGGAATCAAATGTTAGGTGAGGTGAAAATCAAAAGAAGAATCTTAAAGGGGGACAGTGTATTCTCACTAATCTTTGTGCTCAGAATGTTTCCCTGAGTGAAATACTGCAGAAGATAAAGTTGGAGTGTGATCTGCAAAGTGGTAAAGAAAAACTTAATCACCTGCTATACATGGATGATTTGAGGTTGTTTGCAAAAGTGAAGTAGAACTGGACAGCCTAGTCCAGTCTGTGCAGATTTTTAAAAATGATACCTGGATAGAGTTTGGTGATGAGATGAGGAAAGCTTGTCAGGACAGAAAGCATGTGTATGCCAAATGGTGAAATGATGAAGGCAGTTGAACCTTAGTCCAGGTATAGGTACCTGGGAATACTTAAGGCTGATTGAATTAAGTACCGTGGTATGAAAGAAAAGACAAAGAAAGAGTACTCGCAACAAGTGAGAAAAATATTAGATTTAAAGCTGAATGCCAGAAACATAATTTTGGCAAAAAACTGGCATACAGTTGTAGCAGTGCAGTATGGTACTACATTTATGTCCACAGATAAAGCCACATCTATGATGATGCATTCTTTTTTCCTCTAATCTGGTTGCTTTGAATGAAGTTTGAGACCAGTCTGTGTTGTAAAATATCATATGATCTTAAACTGATCATTCTCTATTAAAATCTCTGGCTGTTGTTGCTGTTGCTGTTGGTACTATTTTCTTCCAACTTCAAATCCTCTTAGCTGTAATATGTCCCAGTTTAGTGCCTTGGCTACAAATCTTGTCTGTCTAAGTTTTTTTTGTATCATATGACTACAGGAACTTATTATGTACGTAATGGATTCCTCTTTTTCATTGCATACTCTGCGCTTTGCACTTTTTGTAGATTTGTCTATTTTTGCCTTTATTAGAATCATCCTTGTCATCGACATCACTGCTGCTGCTGCTGCTGCTGCTGTCATCGTCATAGTCATCGTCATCCTCATCGTTGTTGTTGTTGCTCAGTGGAGAGAGATTCTGGCCAAAGCAAGCTGCTTGAGACCATAATACTCAACTTGAACTGGTGTACTGATGTTCAGCTGGAATTTCTGGTGTTTAACATCATTTTTTTCTCTTTTTTGTGCCCTTTTAAAGCCTAGCCAGGCTCATGGACCCGGTTTCCCGGTTTCTATGGTGCATGTGTCCCCCCCCCCCC
>NC_068990.1:33386341-33388353 GCF_001194135.2 Octopus bimaculoides | reverse complement strand
AACTGGACAGGACACCAGTCCATCGCAGCATTACTCAAGAAACAGGAAGAAAGAGTGAGAGAAAGTTGGGGCGAAAGAGTACATCAGAGGTCGCCACCAGCCCCTGCCAGAGCCTCGTGGAGCTTTAGGTGTTTTCGCTCAATAAACACACACAAAGCCCGGTGTGGGAATCAAAACCTCGATCCTCCGACCACGAGTCTGCTGCCCTAACCACTGGGCCATTGCGCCTCCACGTTTAACATCATTACCAAAAAAATATTGGGAAAGGCTTTCAGTGGAAAGAATTTCTGGGGTTTGATTATAAGGACACAAAAGAGCTGATGAGAGAAAGAAAAGCAGATGCAGCAGGCTTGGACAGAAGTGATACACAGATTCTCATTTAGATGTGTAGAAGCTACTGTATCATCACTTGAAGAGACTGAGAGAAGAAATAACACATGTATGTGCGTGAATGGTTGTGGTGGGTTGTTGAATAACTCTTTAATAATCAATTAGAAGCATTTTGGAAAGGGTGGAGCAGCAAAATTATACCAAGTATATGAGCAATATGAGGTTTTGATTCCTGGATCATTCTATGCATGTTCTTGAGCAAAACACTCCATTTCATGTTGCTCCAGTTCACTCAGCTGGCATGTGTAGCTTCTTACTTCCATAAGTGTCAATAATAATTAATCCTAATTAGTTTCAAACTATGATGATGGTTCACCTGATGGCGATGATAACAGTATTGTTATTCAGTAAATCCAGCAATAATAACTGTTGGCCCCATCACTTGTTGAACCTTTGATAACTACACAAGCTGGCTGTTGATGCCCAAGTTCAGCTGCAGACAGATCATGTGCATTTTTTTTATAGATGCTACATGCAGCACTGTGTGCATTCTTTTGTCATTTTACTGGTGAGGTTTAACATGTTTCTCCTGCATATTTTCAATCACTGTGAAATAATGAGAATGGTTGGCAAAAATTCCCTTAACCCTCGAAGGGCTGATGCTATTTCTCTTCACAGTGGTCTTCAGCTGATCCTTGAATCACTTATTTGGTCCTTCAGGCAGGTGAGGATCATGGTGTAGTTGGTCGTAAAGTTTCCTACAAGAAAGACATAAATCAGACATGGGCACTACACGTCTAAGCTATTTTGCTTGATGCTTGTTTATGTAGATTCAAGGTTAAAAGAATTGGTTTCACAGTACCTTTGTATAGAATCTTATTTCCCTGCTTGACTAAAAGGATCTCAATGGCACTGGATAGTAAAGCCTCCAAGATCTTAATACATCCCCTATAGGTGTCTCATACCCATAAAAGAGAGAGGAGAAATATAGACAGTGCAGTAGATGAAGACTTCTCTTCTCTTTCTCTCCCTCTGTCTTTGTCTCTCTCTCTCTCTCTTTCTCTCTCTTCCCCTCTCTCTTTCTCTCTCTTCCCCTCTCTCTTTCTCTCATCTCTCTTTTTCTCTCCTCTCTCTCTCCTCTAATTCAATCTCTCCTCCCCCTCTCCTCTCTCTCTCCTCCCCCTCTCCTCTCTCTCTCTCCTCTCTATTTCGATCTCTCCTCCCCCTATCCTCTCTCTCTCCTCTCTCTCTCTCCTCTCTCTCTCTCTCTCCTCTCTATTTCGATCTCTCCTCCCTCTCCTCTCTCTCTCTTCTCTATTTCGATCTCTCCTCCCCCTCTCCTCTCTCTTTCTTTCTTTCTCTCCTATCGCTCTCTCCTCTCTTTCTCTTCTCTTTCCTACCACTCTCCCCTCTCTTTCTCTTCTCATTCCTACCACTCTCTCTTCTCTTTCTCTCTCTCCTCTTTCTCTCTCTCCTCTTTCTCTCTCTCCTCTTTCCCCTTTCTCCCCTCTCTCTTTCTCCTCCTCTCTTTCTCCCCCTCTCTCATGTCACTTCAAAATACAATCATCGACATTCCCAGAGTTATCATTAATATAACTCCACTCAGTGCACCTAAACAGCAACTCGTTATACTAGTTTACCTTTGATCATCTCTTTTCTAAAGAACAGTTGCCTCTCTCATT
>NC_068990.1:33378320-33385626 GCF_001194135.2 Octopus bimaculoides | reverse complement strand
GATTGGTGATAGGAAGGGTGTCAGCATCGGAAAAATCGGCCACAACAATTTTCTTCTGAACCGTGCAAAATTGGCAAAGTGAGCATTGACGACGACGACGACGACGATGACGATGATGATGATGATGATGATGATGACGATGATGATGATGACTGTGGTGAAAATAGTAATGGTGATGATTACAATGATGATGATGATGATGATGATGATGATGACGATGACGACGATGATGATGATGACTGGTGACAATAGTAATGGTGATGATTACAATGATTATGATGATGGTGACAGTGATGACAATGATGATGATGATGACAGTAATGGTGATGATGATGACGATGATGATGATTATAGTGGTAGTAGTGGTAGTAGTGGTTGTAGTGGTAGTGGTGCTTTACTACAGGCCATGTATGATAAATGGCAACGATGTGTCATTTATAGGAGAGTATGGCATTTAAAACAGTCAACTATCCAAGCCAGTAACTTGTCATCTCTTTAACGTCAGCAGACTGAATATTGGTAATATGTTGCGGTTGAGTATATCAACAATATTCACGCAAGTCAAAAAAGAAGGAGCTTTGTATCTAAAAAAAAAAAAAAAAAAAAATCATAAGGAAGGAATTAGAATTCATTGTCATGTAAATAACTTCATCTCTCAAATCAAAGTTTTAGATTAGTATCTTGTATACATTGACTTACTTCTGAATTACAACTTGTATGCTAGCAACAAGTTTTTCAATAAATAAATTAATACAATATATATTTCTTCTTTGCTATTATCCCAGCAGCATAACAAGGCTGCTTTCTCTGTTGCACTTAAGCTGCAAATATATACAAAATATAAACAACAAGAAAAACTCAATAAAATATCAGGAATTGATTTTTATTCTAACAACTAGTCCCTTCCTCTTTATTTGAAGATTGCCTGCAACAATACTTAATCTAGATAACAAGCAACTTTCTCCAAACATTCTACGTCTTTCGAATGTTATTTTATTACAGTTCTGAGGGGTTGTTTTGTTTTCGCTTGTAAGTTTATTTTTTTCACTTCAGTTTACTTTTGTAATTTTATTTCATACATTTTTAAAATGTTAAACAAACAAACAAACAACAACAAAAAAACAAACTTAGAACGAAGCACCAATAGTGCAAGAGACAAAGAAAGTCTTCAATATATTACCAACCTTTGCCATACCCTAACCCTAGTTTCTGACAGAAGAAGAAACAGAAGAAAAGAAAAAAAAAATAATGTATCTAATAGTTTATATCTTGCTCTCAGTACACAACATCTTCATAATGAAATGTCTAATGTTCACCCACACCTTTTCCACCATACCAACCACATATACACACACACATACAAACTCGCTTACACACACTTCTTACCATCATAGATATTTCTTTCTTAGAATTGGTTTATTCCCATTTCATCATTTCTTTTAATTTCATCTCAGTAATTCAATGGTTTTACATTTTCTCCAATATTCAATATTCCAAGCAACTTCCAATAACGATAACATTCTAAAAAAAAGTGTTTATTATTATTATTATTATTATTATTATTATTATTATTATTATTATTATTATTATTATTATCATTATCATCATCATCATTGTTATTATTATTATTATTATTATTATTATTATTATTATTATTATTATTGATAATAATAAAGATGAGGATAACAATAATAATAATAATAAGTTTACAATTTCTAAATGAATGTTTTATATGCTTTATGTTTAGTTTTTCACTCCAACTTACATCTGAAATTCCTTTTCAATTTAAACCAACTGGGGAAACTATGCCATGTTTTATCATGTTTATTTTAATCAGGCACCACTTTTATTTTTGTCAAATTTAGTTTTTTCTTGTAATTATTATTATTATTATTATTATTATTTCACAATGTTTTATTTATTTTTCTTTCTTTGTGTTTTTTTCCTTGTTTTTTTTTTCTCCATATTTCTTAAACAAAATAATTAATGTTTAAGAGGACACTTCACTAACAGCATTAGAGTTTCTTCAAATTGTCAATTTTGTCTTCTACATTTCATAATTAAACCACATCTCCAGGTGGCATATTTTATACATACATTTCTTTTAATACTCACTTGTTTTTCGAAGTAATGTTGGATTTTCCTACTGAACAAGAGTGAGGCTCCAACTAGACTGACTACTGATTTATTTAGTTTTTGTTAAACTAAACAACCAACATTGCAAGAAATACAGAACAGAAACCATTTTGTCAATGATGTTATTTTCCTCTACTGGAACTTCACTTTACAAATTAAAAAAAAAAAAAACTGTACTTCATTTCTTTATTTTTATTATTTTATTTATTTATTTTCATTATTATTATTATTATTATTATTATTATTATTATTATTATTATTATTATTATTATTATTATTATTATTATTATTATTATTATTATTATTTTGTAAATCAGTGGTCTGATTTTGTTATTATCTTTATCCAAAACCCTTCATCAGTCACTGCACTTTTTTTTATGTCACATAAACCACTTCATATTTAAAACTATAGATTACAGCTGAGTTGAGTGGTTTCTGTTAGCATGAAGTATTTTATTATTATTATTTTTATTATTATTATTATTATTATTATTATTATTATTATTATTATTATTATTGTGAAGATAGGAGCATTGTGCCTTCAGAGATGCAGGGTTTTTGTGCAGTTGCTTTTATTTCTGTTGGTTGACAATTGTAGAAAAAGCATAAAAGGGAACTTCAGTGGAATAACATCCTGCAGAAGAAGGATTTGGGAAAGTGGTTTAAGGGGATCTGGAGCAGCAGGTCACAAGAGCACGGAAGACAAGCATAAGTAAAGGCAAAGTTACCTTCTAAAGTTTCCCAGTTTCATGGCATATAAATTCCCTACTTGGATGGGATGCCAGTCCATCATCCATCACAGGATTACTCATTTTTGCCAGCTGAGTGAACTGGAGCAACATGAAATGGAGTGTTTTGCTCAAGAACATGCATAGAATGATCCAGGAATCAAAACTTCAATCTTATGATCATGACTCCAACACACTAACCACTAAGCTGTGTGCCTCCACCAAGAGAGACAAGTGGGGTGAGAGAGCCTGAATGGTGGTAGCAAGACACCAGCTAATTCTAAAGAACAGAGGCCTCTGAAGTAGCTGTACAAAAGGCATATTGAGGAACAGCACAGTCATGGACCAAAGGTTAAAGCAACAATCCATCAAAATATATACAAATTTGGTTCTTAAATATTATTTGGTTTTTGTTAATATATATTAATGTATCCGAAGCTTATTCTAGATATGATAAGAATTATTCTTGGTCATTATTTTGCTTACTAACAAAATTATTCATTCTCTTCATTTCCCTGCCATCAATACAATAGTAAACTATTTGACATAAAAAAAATAATTGTCTTTAATGAAATTTGTCTGAACCTGATTCCATTTGATCATATGTGACATGAACTGTTCAAGGGTAAATGATATAGTATATTGATTTGACTAGAATTTGGGAATGAGATCAACATGGATGATCACACATGGATACTAAGTGAAAGCGATCAATAGGAAGTGATGTAATCTATTGATATGACCACCATCTTTCACTCATACACACATAAATACAAATCTCAAGTGAAGCTAAATACTGTAATGTATTTAACATTCTAAACATGATATCGGCTTTTATCTGACTTCCACTTCTTTGGATAGCAATTTTTATATTTTTTCTTTTATTCTTTTGCTTGTTTCAGTCATTAGACTGCAGCCATGCTGGAGCATCGCCATGAAGAATTTTAGTCAAATGAATCACTACCCTCAGTACTCATTTTGTATTTTTTTTAGTCTGGTACTTATTTTATTGGTCTCTTTTACTGAACTGCTGAGTTACAGGGATGGAAACAAGCCAATTCCAGTTGTCAAGCAATGGTAGGGACAAACTGACACAAGACATACACACACACATGTGCACACACACACACACATACACACACATATGATGGGTTTCTTTCAGTTTCTATGAAATTCACTCACAAAGCTTTGGTTGACCCAAGGCTACAGTAGAAGACACTTTTTCAAGGTGTCATACAGTAGAACTGAACCTAGAACCACATGGTTGGAAAGCAAACTTTTTATCACTTAATCATCATCATCCAGTTAATTCGTCCCCATTAACTGAGGTGGCCAGATTTACCACAATGCCATAGCAACCAAGGGAGGCAGGTGCAGCCCACCCCAACCTTTGGGCTGGCTGGCTGGTTGGTGCCCATTCTCCTTTGCTATCATGAGGCTTTTTTAGAGCTGGATTTTCTGCGGAGAGCATGCCCTTGCTTACCCCCAACTTCAGTTTCTACACATGAGTGGTCCCCAAGATCAAGGCCTCTACTATGATTTTTAAGGAATGTGGTGGAAAACTAGCTCAGAAAGGCAGGGATGCTACTCCTTGAGACCCCTTTCAGAGCCCCACTACTGGGTGTAAATTTTATTTCTGAAATACAGTAGTTTTGTTACAACATACTTAATTACATAAATATTCTACATTAAGATATAAATCCAAAACAGAAGAAAATACAGAGTTGGCCATAAGTCACCCGACAGTAAATCAAAATTCCATGAATACTATCTGTAATTCTGTATTGACTCAAATGGAAAAATGTGTCACTCAAGAAGGACTTCAGTTTGAAAAATTTTCATGATGTTTCATATTTAGATGCTTTTATTAAATCCATTCAGTTATTTTTTTATTTGTTTCAGTCATTTGACTGTAGCCATGCTGGAGCACCACCTTTTTAGTCAAGCAAATAGACCCCAAGACTTATTCTTTGTAAGCCTTGTACTTATTCTATTGATGTCTTTTGAAGGACCGCAAAGTTACAGGGATGTAAAAACACTAGCATCAGTTGTCAAGTGATTGTGGGGGGACAAACACAGGCATACAAACATATACATATACACACACATATATTTATATACTAGCTGATGTACTCAGTAATTCCCGGGAAAGCAGGACTTATCCCTTGGTTCCATTCTCATAATTGTTTCACTAATCCAGTAACAACAATACAAAGTATGTAGCCCTTAAAACGGTTTTTGTGCACTTACAGAGAATGCTGAACTGTCTTACACAGGATTTTGTTTTTAGGAATTCCCAGTAAGTTATGAAGAAGACACTTTGCCAAGGTGCCGCGCAATGGGACTGAACCTGGAACCATATGTTTGGGAAGCAAGCTCCTTACCATACAGCCACTCCTGTTTTTAAACATAAATGCATCTTGGTATTAAATGGCTTTGATTTACTGTCAGGGGACTTTTGGCCAACTCTGTATAACCATGAGCAAAGAAAAATTTGTAACTTGAAGGACAAGATGGGAGTTAACTTGAACAAAACATGCTTCACAGCATACTCATTAGCATACAATTCAATCACTCTCTATTTTCAATGCTGTCACCCCCATACTTTCCTCTTTCTTCAATCCATAGATGATTCATGAAATAGAAAATAGTTACAATATAGTATTGAAATTTCATTTACAAACTAAATGATATATGCTACATATATTTTCACCAAACACAAGTTAGTGTTTCTCCTACTAACAGCAATAAAATTAATGGTGCAGTACCTGTGTGAGTTGACAAGAAAGAGGAAGCCTTATCATTTATTTTCTTTTATTATACAATGCCAGAAAAATGTAAGGATTAATACCACAAGTCTAATGGAAGAAGCCAAAATTGTAGAAATCCTGTTATGATTATTTTGCTTGTAAAATATTTGTCAGTAAAATAACTGAATTATTTTAGTGCTGAGAGTGGTAAAAACATAACCTTGTGTGTAGAAAACTTATATTTAGTATACTTATATATATATATATACATTATATATAGGATATAACATATATTATGATCTTATTTTCTAGTGTCTTTAAGTCTGAGCCCTTCCTACATTATTACCCTAACAAAAATTTGTTTTATGAACATTGACTACTTTTAGACATTTTACTTGAAAAATGTATTTACATTATATCTAAAGACATAGCCATCCCAATTATTACTCTCTGTCTGTCTCTCTACACATGTATAAATATATATATATATTGAAAAGCGTAGCTCGAAACGTTAAAGACTTTCCGTATTCCCGAGCGTCATACTAATACATCCTTTTGTTGTTTACACCACCTGTCCTCGTCTGTTATTGTTTTTTTCTCGTACATTCTCCCATATATATATATATATATATATATATATATGAAATATATACTGCTCTACATCTTAGAGTGTGCTCCTTTTTGGGATTTATGTTTTCTACAAACGATATATATATATATAATCAAAATAATAAGACAAAGAAATAATTTAATAAGACATTATTTGGATTATTTTACTCTTCACTAAACCCACTAAACCCATAACAAAAATAAGGATAGAGAAGATCTCATCTTCCATCGTTGAATTCACCATACAAAGTTGACAATCACTTCTACTGTATCAACAAATTTAGATATAAAAAATATCATTCGAATTAATATATCAGAAAATATATGCTAACACAATGTTTTCAAGGTGATCCAAAATTAGTAAAATTCAAAGTGAACTAAGAAAATATTTCCTTTACACGAATGCATACAAAAAGAACATTGAGAAGAAATATAATCCAAGAAAAGCTTCTCTTGCAGTCATCTCTTGGTGACGTCAGGAGGTAAATATATATTTATTTAGCCATGTAACTTCCATTGTATAATAGCTAATTCACTACTTTTTTCATGTAATATTAATTTCAGTATGGAAAAAATTATGCCTACATATTTGTGTCAATATGTATGATCAGCATTACAAAATACAACTGCATATTCACAAATTAATGCAAATAAATCTAGCTAGCTTATCAGATCACCAGAACATCATGTTTACTCTAAATATACACAGCCAAAATTTCTTCTTCGCAATGTATGGAAAGTTGAAACTAGACAAAATTAGATTAATTTTGGTCAGTAAAATAACAATATATTGTATTGCTTCATATAAATTAAATTGAAGTGCTAGATATGAATTAAGGATTGACCACTGGGGTTGATTCATTTGACTAAAATACTTCAAAGCAGTGTCTCATCATGTCTGTAGTCTAATGACTGAAATAAAGACATAGCATACATATATATATTATTTATTGTAAGCTGAAAATTAGAAAGTTAGAAAGTTAGAAAGCTCTTGCCCAATATACTGTATTGTTGCACAGTATTTAGAGCCATGTACACACACACACACACACATATATATATATATATATATATATATATATA
>NC_068990.1:33374871-33378266 GCF_001194135.2 Octopus bimaculoides | reverse complement strand
ATATATATCATCATTATCATCATCATCGTTTACTGTCTGCTTTCCATGCTGGCATGGGTTGGACGGTTTGACTGGGGACTAGTGAGCCAAATGGCTGCACCAGGCTCCAATCTGATCTGGCAGAGTGGCCCCCATGTATATGTATGTATATATGTATGTATGTATATATGTATGTATGTATGTATGTATGTATGTATAGAGGGTTCTGGCTAAATTTGACTGTTTGCATAAAAGGAAAAAAAACACAGTATCCCATCGAAAAATAAAAGTATCTTTTGTACTAGATGAAGGCTGAGAGATAACAGATTGCTCAAAGTAGCTACCCTCAGCTTCTATCATGGCCCCAAGATGGCTCTGGAACCTGTTGCATGCATTCTTCACTGTCCCTGAGAAAATCTTCAAACACCTCTTTGACCTTGGCCACCAGCTTTGTCTTGGAATTTCAAACAGAGTGGTTGGTGTCTTTCTCAGCTGTGCCTCACACAGAATAATACATGGGATTTCAATCAGAAGAATTAGGACCCCTGAAATTGCAGCTGGAGAAATCGTAGAAATTCTCAGACAAACCTGACTCTTTCTGGAAGCTATGGCAAGGAACTGAATCTAGTAGTAATCCCCTCCAGTCAAGGTTCAACCATAGTCCCCAGCAGCTTCACAGCCATCTGAATTGAGCCTAAGGCCCTGTTCATCAGTTGTTGGATGAATCTTGGTAATTGGTTGCTATCAGAATGCTTACTGTGCTCCTGCTTGCTGGCCACAGCTTTGTAGTCTCCAATGTAGCTGTCCATGTCACATCTTTCAGCCTTTATAGTGTTTACAGAGCAGCAGTCATAATGTTAACATTTTGATACCCAGCATGAACCATCATCTTTCCTAATATTCCAATGGTTTTCAGTCCTCCATGTCAGCTAACTTTTCCTCAGCTATAATTTTAACCTTTATGCTCTCCAATGCTGTTGACTATTCCACAATACATCAAGCTGTCTGGGCTAAATTTCATGAGTTTTTGTATTTCCTTTCTTTCTCAGGAACAAATTGATGTATTTCCTGTGCAGGTGGCACATAAAATACACCATTTTGAGCGTGGCCGTTGCCGGTACCTCCTGACTGGCCTTTGTGCCGGTGGCACATAAAAGCACCAACTACTCTCTCGGAGTGGTTGGTGTTAGGAAGGGCATCCAGCTGTAGAAACTCTGCCAAATCAGATTGGAGCCTGGTGTAGCGATCTGGTTCACCAGTTCTCAGTCAAATCGTCCAACCCATGCTAGCATGGAAAGCGGACATTAAACGATCATAATGATGATGTATGTATGTACGTATGTATGATGTATATATGTACATATGTATGTACATAAAGTGAGATAATACACATATCCTAAGTATTGCATCCTTCTAATCAGTGTTCTATACTTGTTATTTTCCCTTTTTTTCTTTTAATATGTTTGTGTTTGACAAGAAAGATCAAACTTTGGTTTTTGTCCAACTTCATATCAGCAACCAAACTGTGTGTGAATGTGTTACATGTGTATGTATGCTCTGTGTGTGTGTGTGTGTGTGTTTGTGGATGTACATTTGTCTTTGTGTATGTCTATACATTTCTAGATACATAACTGTGTGGGTATGCATAGATATGTTCTTCTGGATAGACAAACTAATTAATTTTCTGCAAATGAGATATGTGTAAAAATACTGAAAGAGGCATAGATTGTGGTGGTTATGGTAGTGGTAGGTGTGGAGGTGGTGGTGGTAGTTGATGTGGTGGTGGAGGTGGTAGTATTCGATATGTGGTGTTGGCAATGGTTTTGGTGTGGAGGTGGTTTGTAACCTGAAAAACAAGCAGGCATGTTGTTGGCTGAATTAATATTTATTGAATCTGCTCATTCATTAAAGTTTGTGAATATTTCAGCATGTTGGTCGAATGTCTAAATTAAGGAGATAAAACTGAAGTAGTGATAATGGCCAAATGCTAAAGAATAACCATGTTAAAACACAGAGAAATGAAGGAATCATGTATCGGTGGTGGTGGTGGTATGAGCAAGGAGTGAGCAGAGCAGAGAGGAGTTCTGAAAGAGAAATTACAAAATTGATGTAAAACAATTGTTAAATAACAAAAATAAAAAAGTTTCATTAAAAACTCAACAAAATCAAACAATCCAACGTTGAGAGTCATAAAGTAATTTTCTTTTCTTTTAGATTATTGTTGTTATTGTCGTTGTTGTTGTTGTTGTTTAGGATGTTTTAAGGGTGCTATTATTTAATTAGTTGCTGTGTCAACATAGTTTAATTTCCTGTGCCAAAACTTTGTTACAAGTCACATTTGAACCAATTCAAGTTTTGTTTAATTTCTGCTTCACTTTGATTGACTCCTACAGATAATTACATTGACCCCCACCTACCTTTTCTTTATATATATGTATATATACATATATATATATATACATATATGTATTCATATATATATATGTTTGTGTATATATGTATATATATATATGTATATAAATATATATAAATATATATATATATATATATATATCTACACACAACCATTTGAATACATGTATGTGTGTGTGTGTGTGTGTGTGTGTGTGTGTGTGTGTGTGTGTTTATATGTACTTATTTTACTTATTTATAGATGTAAACATTTCTTTGTTTCTGCTTTGCAAATCTTCATTTCTTATTCTATGTCAACAGCTTGTTTCGGAAGAACCTACACGGAAGATTCTGATGCCTGACTAATTCCAATTGTAAAACTTATATTGGACATGTTGTCAATGTTCTTTTTGTTTTGTTTTTTTTTTGTTTTTGCCACACTGATGAACTTCATAATTAAGTTGATTAGAGCTTGTAAGTAAAATTGCACAGTGATATTTGCCTGTTAATGAATTCCTAGCCCTATCTCACTATTTGTGTGTGTATGTATGTATGTGTATGTCTAGATATACATACATACATACATACATACATATATATATATATATATATATATCATTATCATCATCATTGATTAATGTCCGCTTTCCATGCTTGCATGGGTTGGACGATTTGACTGAGGACTGGTGAACCGGATGGCTGCACCAGGCTCCAATCTGATCTGGCAGAGTTTCTACAGCTGGATGCCCTTCCTAATTCCAACCACTCCAAGAGTGTAGTGAGTGCATTTACATGCCACCAGCACGCGGGCCAGTCAGGCAGTACTGGCAACGACCATGCTCGAATGGTGTTTTTTATATGCCACCTGCACAGGTGCCAGTCCAGTGGAAGTCCAACCAGCCAGCCCTGGCAATGATCATGCTTGGATGGTGCTCTTAACGTTCCACTAGCATGGATGCCAGTCAGGCGGTGCTGTCATCAGCAATTTATTTATTTATTTATTATTCATATGTATATACATGTTT
>NC_068990.1:33369586-33374861 GCF_001194135.2 Octopus bimaculoides | reverse complement strand
TTTTATATATATATATATATATATATATATATATATATATACATATATGATGGTTGTCTCTCGTAGTCTGAGAAAGATAGTTCTGCACTTCCTTGCTTAGCAACTTGTGCAAATGATTTGTTTATAGGGATTAAATGTTTGTGCTGTGCATTAACTCAGTCCCTCCATCTAATCGACGTTGCCTGAACAGGTGAATGGTGTATCACATCTCAGGTGTCCAAGTGATCACAGAACAATGTGAGATGAAGTCTTAGGCACAGAAACACAATGTGTCACCTGATCCAGGATTTGAAACCACAATCTCTTGATTGTGCGTACAACACCATAATGACTAGGCCATGCACTCACACACATACACACACTTAAAATTTATAGAAAACAAAAGACAAAGACAGGTGAAGAAACAACAATCAGGTGTAAATGTTTGATACTCAAGAAAAATGGAGAAGTCTTTGATGTTTCAAGCCTATGCTCTTCATTAGAAAGGATTGAGAGGGAAAAAAGTGTGTAGGGATTAAAAGTTCAAACATAGATTTTGGTATGTGCATGTGTGGTGTATATTTCAAAGCACACTTTTAAAATATTATTCTGTAAGACTGTCTCAGTAACAGGGCATCAGTATTTGAGAAGATAGCTAGTTATTTTTCCTATAAGGGATTTTGTAGTCTGTCAGCCCTTGGTTAGAATGGAAAAACCAGCTATGAAATAATGGAAGAAGTAACAAAATCTATGTCAAGATTGTATTCTTATTGGTATGAAACTATTTATTCTTTTCTGATATATTTTGACTGTTTCACTGTTAAATTGTTACTTCATAGAAACAATTTTGTGTTGAATCTCCTCTTTTTCTGCTATGGAGGAAGTATGAGATATAATTTGTGTGTTGTTGTTGTTATTGTTGTTTTCTTACTAGCTATCCTTTCTTGTGGTAACTACAAAGGAGTGTATTATCTGTTGTATAACCAAGTAGACGTAGGCAAATTAATGATAGTAACTTTCTTCTATGTAGAAATAACACACAATAGATCAGGAAGTTGCATTTCTTAACAATTCAAACTATTATCAAATATCTTTTTCTCCAGTCAGAGAATAAATAAAAGAAAACATCAGCTTCCATTCTAAGAAAATGGAAGCTAATGTCTGATTTGATCACGATTTATGTGTTCAGGTGTACTAATCTATGTTACATAGTGTTGGTGAAGTATAAAAAATTGGTCATTCTTTATCTGATGTTCTACCATTTATAAATTATTTTCTTCTATTTTTCATCAACCGTTCCCTCTATATTTCTTTATTACCAACTTTAGGTTGTCTCATATATAAACTGAAGCATGTCTTCACCCAGTTCTGCTTTTCTTAAATGCCATTAGAGAACAGCAAGCAATTGTTATAGCCTTTGTAAGTCTCTGTTAAACATTTGGACAGAGAGGATAAGATGGCATTAAAGCAATTAATAAAAGGGTTGAAAAAAACCTAGAGGAAATCAGTGATGGGTTGTATTAGGTATAACTGAAATATCAAAACTCAGTCCTTGTTGATTTGGTATAAGAATTTATTTTATTTAGAGGTTAATGATTGAGGGTGAGAAATGGACTGGAAAGGAAAACTTCCAGAGGAATACAAATCTAAAGAAGAAGGGTTGTATCATGTACTTTATACAGAGTCAATGAGACATGTTTAACCCTTTCACTTTGGAAATCAGATGTAACCACTCAAAATTTCATTACTCCTAATGGCAGAAAGTAGTGTTGTTTTGTTTGAAGCTATTTTCTGTTGAGATATGTCAAGTTTATTGAGGAGAGTAACTTGCAGTATATACCAATTTGATTTTGTGGTAGATCTTTAACATTGTTACTGGAATAACTATGAAATTTAATTTCACAGTTGTAAGGTTAAGGGAATTTTAAGACAGAAGAATGTGGGTGAAACAAGGAGGTATTATTGGAGATAATACAGAATCATGAGAGCAGCAGTAGAGGTGCAAGACAGGTTAATAACTGTGAATAGAGGGTGTGTGTTAAGACTTAACTATCATTACACACACACAGGCACACGTACATAGCTCCAAACCTTCTGTCAATGCAGCCAATCTCAGAGCACTTTATTATCAGCACTAACCCAGCCTTTTCTTACAATAAAAATATTCCATCTTTGTCTATCTTTCTTTTCATTTATCTTTTATCTTAAATTACTGTACTGTAAATAATTAGCTTCAGTAAGAACCAACCAACAGTTTGCTACCAGCTGATGTCACTGTTCTATGCTTTATTATATAAACTTTCCACATTCAACATGAAACAAACTATTGTTTCATTGGCATTTATAGTATTTCCATTTATAACAATATCAATTTGATATATTTCAAAAGAAATTACAATTCAAATAATTTTAACATTTCCTTTTGTCTATTTAGCATGAATAAGAGGTACCGTATCCTCACAAACTGATTGATTGATGTAATTATTGTTCTACTTAAACCATTATTGGTTAATGTATTCGTTAATGTCTGTTAGTTTGAGACATGATAAGAATGGAAAAATTGTCGTTTAGTCAGCACTAGCACAATGTAGCAAGCAAGAAACTTTAATTACTGAAGGACTCAAAGTGGAACTGCTTAAATCTGTGCAGAATAATTTGGGGAGTCAACTCGTAATATTAGTTTCAAATTCTGGCACAAGGCCAGCAATTTCGGTGGATGGTGGTAAGTCCCTAAAAGATGATAAGCAAAGTCAACCTTTGAATATAAATCCAGATGAAATGCTGCTAAGCATTTTGTCCAGTGTGCCAATAATTCTGCCAGCTCAGTGCCTTGACAACCCTAATTATAGGTTTCAAATTTTGCCTCAAGGCCAGCAATTTTGTGGAGAGGCAGTAAATCAATTACCATAAAAACCCATGTAATTTGTGCACCTGTGTAATTTATGCAGGTGATTTTCAGGATAAAAATTGTTAAAAAAAGCTTCTACTCATGTAAAATTCACACCCAAAAGTGGTGGTCGTCGTCGTGATGATGATGATAATAGTGGTGGTGGTGGTGGTGGTAGTGGTAGTGGTGGTGGTGGTGGTGGTGGTGGTGAGGAGGAGGAGGAGGACTGTTATGGTGACGATAATGATAAAACTTACCTTTAATTTGCAATTTAAATTTTGGTTACACATACTTTTACTATTACATTGTGGTGAGACTGAAATTAGATCTGCCTTACACTTCCTTCCCAAAAATTAAACAGAGAGGTCAGTGCTAACATAATTTATGTAGTGTAGCAACAAATGATAATTAAAATTATACCCTTCAGGATAAAAAAACAATCATTAGCTTATTTGATAATTGTGCTAATAATCATTTCTCATTATTATGGGTGTAATTTTAATTAATGAATATTTATCAGTATATCACATTATCTATGTTAACATTGACTTAATTCTTTGGTTTCCATCTAGACTGCTGGCCAAGGCATTATTTTAGTCCTTATTAAAATGTATGATTTACCGTATTTTCCAGCATACAAATCAATGTTATATATAGAGTGTAAACATGTAGTATAAACATTCAGACAATATCTTGCCAAAAACATGTATTTCACATGTAGGTTTTGTTCCACCAAAGTTGCCTTGGTGTATAAGTTGACTGACCTTTTTTTGCTGTAAATTGCTTAAAAACATCTTCTATCTTTTACTTGTTTCAGTCATTAGACTGTTACCATACTAGGGCACTGCCTTGATACTGCAGCACTGGCTACGTTGTGTCTATAACTAGGCCTTGTTAAATCTTTGATTAATTTTAGTTCTTACCTGTAAATCTGACATTTCTGGCAAAGATGGAGAGGACAAAGTGCTTAGTTTGAGTGCTTAGTGTTTAATTTGAAGAGTAAGGTATATGAAGTAGAAAATATATTTTAGATGTGATAGAGTAGTAAACATTTCGAGACAGGATAGCAACCTAATGATCGGTCAATAGAGCAATATTTGTAAGGTTGATAAAGGATGTTATTTGTAAGGTTGATAAAAGATGCTATTTGATTGAGCAACATTTTCGGTGAGATGGTAACTTTTGGATTCAAAGGATACTGATAATGTTGTGTGTGTGAGCAATAAATTAATGGAAAAAAAGGGTCTATGGAAGTGTTTGTAAATTCGATTCCCCAGAAGGGAGGATGAATTTAATGTTTACGTCATTTCCCTTGGTCTGAGAATAGAGGGATGAAGAAAGTGCTGATATTGTGAGCCAATGAAGGAAGGTTCTTTTTATACTTTCTCCATGTGCATGTATGCCTGTCACTGTGACTCTGTGTGTGTATATATGTGTGTGTGCATGTGTGCACGCATGTATGTGTGTGTGTGCACAACAGCCAAGATTCATGCAAGATTATTTTAAGATTTAAGAGAAAGGACCAAATGTTTATGGCCTTCACAAGGAGAAAATATCTCCATTTTCCAACCTCTATTATTATTATTATTATTATTATTATTATTATTATTATTATTATCATTATTATTATTATTATTATTATTATTATTATTATTATTATTATTAGCTTGTGACCTAAAAGTCTTGCAATGTTAATTGGTAATGCTCAGAGCTATACAGAAAGATGGTAGGGACTAAATCTTCTTAAACGAAGTTAAAATCAGAGTGGAAAAAGGCAAAGGAAGATTCTGGAATATGAATTTGAACTTTTAACCTCTTTGATTATAATCTGATGTTTCTGCAATGTGTAATCTTCTAAATCAAGCCACACACACACAGACGTATACATACAAGCACACACATTTTTATGCACATTCATACATGGTATTATCTGTCTCCTCCCCGCCACTCACCCGCTTGCTATGTCACATTAGCTCCTCCCTCTCATTTCTCCTTCTTTGTCATCAAAATTGAAGTACAATTTTTTTCAAAGGTTCCCATAATAACTACTATTATTTTATGCCGGAATTCTTCAATAATAAACCTGTTGTAAATTCCACCACCTCCATCTAACCACCCAGTCGTTATGATATATCATGTAATCACACATCATCCTCACACACAACACACACACACATACACGTGCACAAACACACACACACATACACATACATACACGATAGCATAGGCATCTGTAGACACATATACATTTATGTTTATATATACACAAGCACACACATATGCACACACACATATATAAATATGTGTGTGTGTGTGTGTGTGTGTGTGTGTGTATATGTATATATGTATGTATATCTATGCATCTCTATATATGTATATATATTTATCTATACATATGTATATATATAT
>NC_068990.1:33338936-33369028 GCF_001194135.2 Octopus bimaculoides | reverse complement strand
TATATATATATGTACCTTTATACACACACATTTATATACATACATACATATTCATTTATATATATATATACATACATTTACACACACACACACACACACACACACACATATATATATATGTGTGTATATATACGTATATGTAGCATCAGAGCATGACTTTTGTGGTGGCATTTTTTTTCAGTCTGTAATTCTTAAATTGTATGATGCTTATTTTTGAATCTTTTTTGTTTTAATTTCTATTTTTCTTTATTTTTTTAAGTTGCGAAGAATTTGTTTAAAAAAAAAATCCGCTTTAGTTGGAGGGGGAAAAGTAGAAGTTGAAATAAAAGTTATATTTTAGTTAATGATCATTGGACTAGTCTAAGGGAACAACAACAAAAAAAAAAAGAAATCAGATGCTGCTGCCTTATTTTCCGTTTACTTTATTTTTGTTTTTGTTTTTGTTTTTTTGTTCTGTTTCGGTTTTTTTTTCCATTTTTGCCTTCGTTTTTATATTTATTTTATTCTTGATACTTATCATCATCATCATCATCATCATTATCATCATCATCACCATCATCACCATCCTCCTTTTGCCTTTCTGCTCTTGAAATTTCCTTGTTACATTGTTTTTTTTTTAATGTTGTTTTTCTGTTTTGTTTTTTAAAACTTGTTTTTCTTCTTCATAATTGTATTTCTTGCTTCATCCCTCTTCACCATTTTTCCATTCTACATCACTACTACTACTACTTCTACCACCACCACCACCGCCGCCGCCACTGCCACTACTACTACTACTACTACTACTACTACTACCACCACCACTATCACTGCCACGCCACCACTACCACCACCATTACCACTACTAGCACCACCACCACCACCTCCACTGCTACTTTTACCCCTACAGCTGCTGTCCTCATTACCACTACACTCCACAACCACCACCACCATTGCCATGACCCCTACAACCATCATCACGACTACCAACACTACCACCACCACCACTACCACCATCACCATCATCACAAACACTACACCCCTGCACTGTTACCATCAACAGCAGTGCTAATAACTACTACCACCTCAGCCACCACCACTACAGGCACCAACACATCACTTCATACCACCACTATTACTACCACCACCATTGCCACTACCACCACACTTCTACACATCATTATTAGCACTACCACTACCTTAAACACCACTACTACTACTACTACTACTACTACTACTACTACTACTACCAACTACCATCACCACTAACACCACTGTATTTATTCTGCCATTGTTTTATTATTATCACAAGAATATTTTAAATTCCATAAATAACTCAGCATTAAACTCCTCGTTGCTGCCCTCTGGTGTTTATTATTAGAAGGATTTTACTATATTATCATCCCTCATCATCATCATCATCATCATCACCAACGCTCCACCACCAGCATCATCAGCATCATTTTCATCATCGTTGTCATAACCACCATCATCTTGAATGTCCTCACCACCACCACTACCGCTGCCACTATCACCATGACCATCACTATAGTTATCAGCACCATCATCATCATTGTTTTTATCGTCACCACCATCATCATCATCATCATCGCCATCATTATCAAGTAAAATGAATTGTTAGATGAAAATGTTCCATTTTTTTTTATTTTCCTAGTTAATCAAAACAGGAGACAGTGTACATTGCATTTTACTTGCTGATTGATTCATGAGATAGATGATTGGTGAATGATGACTGAGCGGTGAGATTGATTGAATGGTGTGTAATTGGAAAAAGATGTATTGAATAGCAAGTGATTGGTACGCTTGATCAAATGGTGAATGATGAGTGGAATTGACTAAGTGATGATTAATTGGTATGGATTATTGAATGGCAACTGATTAGTAGATTAGTAAAATTGATTGAATTGTGAGTGATTGGTGAGTGAACAGGAGATTGACTGAAGGATGAGATTAAATTGCTGAGTTTGACAGAATGTTAGTTAAAAGATTAAGACTGTGAGAAAACTTCTTGATGCTGGAAGGATGAAAGGCAAAGTTGACCTTGGCAGGAATTGAACTCATAATGTAAAATCCTGAACAAATACTTCAAAGCAGTTTTTTCTGACACTCTAACAATTTTGCCAGAATGGGAAAAAAATCACTGATCAAAATGAAAGTGGTTCTACAGTGAAAGAAATTGGGATTTTGCTTGTGGCAAAAGGACATGCTCTAAGCACTACTTTAGTGAATAAGAGTATTTATTTCACTGCTTCAATAAACAAATAACACTTTTGTAATCTGTAAGTGAAAAATAATGAGCATATTGTAGCAGGTTGCAAAATTTTAGCTGAGAAAGAGTACAAGTGATGCCTTGATAAGATTTGTATTAATTTACACTGGTCAATTTGTAAAAATATAGATTCAACTCTTCAGACTAGTGGTATAATCATGTACTTGGAAAGGATCCAAATGAAATCTCAAAATATATCGGCTTGAAAGTATAGGTATTAGAAAATGTGGGGATGTTCCCACAACAAAAGAGGAAGTCGTAACAGTAATTTTTGGAGCATTAATTTTAATCTCTCAAAAAACTATTATATTATCTAGGACAGTTGGATGTAAAGGCAACTAGCAAATACTCCAAAAAATCCTCCGTCCTTGGGGCAGCTCATATTCTTAAAAAGCATGTTCTGTGAAAGTCCTTTTGTTAAGAATTATTATCAAGAAGAAGAAAAAACAGTCCAAACAAAAAAAAAGAAAAAGAAAAGAATGAAACAGTATTAACAATATTTTCTATCTATACTGTGCTATAAGATACAACAGAACTAACTGCAGAAAATGTGTCCAACATTCAAATTCGTCTACCTGTTTTTGTTGTAAGTGTAGCAGTAATCACTATAAAACAGTTTCAAAGTTGCTTTAAAATGTAGGGTATTTGATTGCTAATGAAGATTAATAAATTAGAAAGAACAGTGTGCAATCAATTCCTCTTTTATTGTCCATGGTGACAGTAACCATCACTGACCTTTACAACTGTTTTCTGCATCCAATGAATGCAATTTAATTAATTTCTGAATGCAGTGATGGCTAAAATCTATGGGTATACTTCATTGTAAATTTTTGTTTGCTAAATAAACACAGCTGACACATTAGTAATTTGTGTAATAGAACCAACAGCCTAAAATATGTTATATTAGTAATAAGCATGACAACAATATCTATAAATATAATTAAGCAGTAGTTTTAAAGTATATGGTAATCAATTGGTGATGAAGGTTAATAAACTAGAAACAGCATCAGCCAGTCAATCCTTCTTTTAGAATCCACACTATGGTTGTATGATAAACATGGCAGACTTTTATGACTGTCTTGTTTCATGTCTCTAGTAAATTTAATTAATGAATGCAATATCTTTGGATATACCCCTCAGTAATCTTAAGTCTGAATTATTATGTTTCAATTTTTAAATGCAAGATTACTAATGCTTTTGGAAAGAAGGATATTAACTTTTATGTTTTGTATGTTCTCAGAGAAAATTGCCATTATCTGAAAGTCTATTTGTGGAAAGATTACAAGTTCTGTTTCATGAATGTTTTACCATTATGTCTGTTTAACATAATATTATAGTATCTATTCATAGAATTTTACTTTATGTAAAGGACATGTTTGATGGAATTGCTTCTAGTTTATTCAGAACTCTTATATTAATGATAATGGATAGATGAAAGAACAAGTCAGCCGTGACACTATCCATTCTAACAATAACACACAAATAAATACATTCTTAATAGTTACTTTATTTATATATTTTATTTATACATAATTTTTTTTTCTGC
Source organism: Octopus bimaculoides (assembly GCF_001194135.2). Taxonomy (NCBI): domain Eukaryota; kingdom Metazoa; phylum Mollusca; class Cephalopoda; order Octopoda; family Octopodidae; genus Octopus; species Octopus bimaculoides. The sequence continues at coordinate 33,365,213 of NC_068990.1, read as the reverse complement.
TGCCACATTGTTATTTTCATAAAAATTTAGGAAGTTTTGACTTTATTTAAGAAATCCAGAACAACTCAACTTTGTATGAAGCTCAAGATTAAGTTGATAGTAATGAGAGTATATTACTGATGCTTAGAGTGATATGGTATATACAACTGTTGTATAACTAATTATGATTATGTGGTGTGTATATCTTATTCTAGTATATAACATAACCACTGTATTAGTGATATTTGTGGTGCTGTGGTGTGTATATTACACTGGAAAACATTTTCAGAAAAGTATTTAGTTGTCTTGCTTTGCTTTTTACATTTAATCCTACCTAATTAGATGGTGTTGAGTTCAGAAATGCCCTCAGAAATTTTCTATCACATCAAGATTTTTTCTAGGAAAGGAATTCATTTTTACTAAAAGATGTCAATTTTGCCATTTATTGCAATATTAAAATAAGAAACTGACACAAATCAAATTGTGCTTTTTATTGTTTAACAGATGTATTACACAAAATGTTTAATTACACATCTTGGGATAGATATTTCTGTCAAACTGCAGTTTCAGCTATTTAAGTAGTGAAATATCTCTTTGCAGCTTTGTGTGAATAGCTTGTGAACTTGGTTCCTGGTGCAAGCAAGTTCCTTTCTTCTGAACATGATCAAGGCAGTTGTCTAGCTTGCTTTGGTAAATCTAGATCATGAACTGAATCATTTAACATTGCCTGTGTAAAAAGTTTGACAGAGCCTCCTGTCCCTCCTAGTTCTTTTCTTCCAGGTCACCATATGTACGCTTAATAATGTTACGCAAAACAGCCTTCAGACTTTCCCTATTAATTTCATCATCTTTTGAATTATGAACATATTTACGTTATAAGGGTTTTTTTGTTGTAAGGCTTTCTTTTTTAGTTGATTTTCACCTAGCAAGACTTATCGCAGATGGCATAATAAGTCACACCCGGACAACGTCGGGTTATACTGCTAGTTTACATCTAATTGTATAAACGACCTTTCAGTCATCTTCACAGCATTTAAAACTGGTTAGATTGAAAATAGTGAAAATTGGTCGAGTTTGATGCTTTTATTTACTGACGATACTTAAATCATGGTTTGCTGTCACCTTTGTAGTTGCATTTACCTTAAATGATATTGAAAACCTACACTTTCAAAGTTATGTCAAGTTCCATACATAGGTTTGCATTTGATGAAGCCAAATCTATTGTTTAAAATGGTTACAATACTGGAAATATTGGAAAATGGATATTTGAGTTAATGAAAAATCTTGACATGATAGAGCAAAATAGATTTCATTTTTGAAAGCAGCACCCCAAAATTACTAGGAAACATCTCTTCAACACCAAACTGCAAAAGCCAGGGTTTTCAGTGTTATTTGTACATACCAAATAGCCACTATATTACTGATGCTTATGATGATATCGTGCATACTTTGTTTGAGTGAATATCATAAAATCTCTGTATTATGATGCATATGATGAAGTAGTGTATATCTTACTAGTGTATTAAATACTTATGTCTATGTTGATGGGGTGTATATATTACGTATCTAATATAAACATTGTATTTATGATGTTTATAGGGTGATGTGTATTCTTTGTGTATATAATATGACTACGATTATTGATGTTTATGTTGATGTGGCGTATTTATTATTTGTGTATATAAACACTGTATTACTATTGCCATTGAAAGATGTTTATGATGACAACACAGTTCTGGTGAAAAGTTGCTGAGATGCTATGTGAATAATGTCTGTGTTGATAGTATTAAATCAACATAAAGATAGATATCTCCAGGGGAATGTATGTTGCTAGAATGGCCTTCATATCTCCAGAGAAATGTATGTTGTTAGAATGGACTCCATAATCCATAGGAACCATATGTTGTAACAAGGGACAAATAGCTTTAAGACTAAAATTGAATTTTATTACTTGGGAGATGAAAGTTAATGATGATCCAACTGGGATTTGAACAAAGAACAGTGAGGTTTCTAGTTTGTTATTGTAGAGTTTCACTGAAACTGTAGCAACATCATATAGAATAAAGATCAGTGGGTGAATATGACTGCTTTGTCTGAATAAACAGTTCTAACAGAACGCCCAACAATACAACTTATTTTCCATGTCTTCACCTTTGACCTACCAATTCCTCTGATCTTTATTTTGGTTATATTTCCAGAAAACCCAGATCTGAAACATTGACCAGATAATTATTTTCACCTTGCCAACTACTGATGTTCTCTAATAGAAGTTTCCAATTTATATCTTTATATGCATATATATATATATATATATATATATATATATATATATATATATATATATATATATATATATATATATATATATATATATGCATATATATATATGTATAAACATACACACACACACACACATATATATACATATACACATATATGGGTGTACATATGTGTATGCATGTATGCATATATGTATGTATACACACATATATATACATGCACACTCATATATTGTTCATAAAAATTATGCTACTTCAGATATATATATATATATCTGAAGTAGCATAATTTTTATGAACAATACCACAATACCATTATCATCATCATTACCAGTAGAAACACTATCACACAAGAACCATGTTTCATGTGAATATGTCTGATGATAATTTGTATTTTATGGTAACCATATGGCTGGTTATAAAAGAGCCAAGATAACAAAGGTGAGGGATTAAAGGTGAAGCAAATTAAGCAGTTATTAAGTATTTAATGTTTACTGCTATGTTTTTCTGCTGTAATATTTTCTATTATGTTCCAGCTAATGTTTTGTTAAAGTTTGTTATATTAGTTATTAGAAAGCAATTCTCAACTTTCTAACTTGCAATGTATTCTATCCTTGTGTTGTATATTTTGCTTCATTATTTTATATTATAATTGTTGCTGTCTTTGCCAGGTTATCACACTGGCTACCCTTCTCCCATCACAGTAAATTAGGTTTATTGCTGCTTTATGGATTTTAATTGTAATGGCTGTTGAGTTTATTTTAATCAGATATTAAGGATTCTAATACCACCAAAACAACTTTGGTAGTTAAGGAATTTGGTTTGTGCTCACGCAGTACTCACCTCTTCTTCCCTCACTGATTTCAGTGTGAATCTCAGATATACTTTGGAAACAGAAAAATGTTTCCTTTGTTGAACCATGAAGTTAAGGGGCATAAACAAGGCACAGGAGTGGCTGTGTGGTAAGTAGCTTGCTTGCCAACCACATGGTTCTGAGTTCAGTCCCACTGCATGGCACCTTGGGCAAGTGTCTTCTACTATAGCCTCGGGCCGACCAAAGCCTTGTGAGTGGATTTGGTAGACGGAAACTGAAAGAAGCCCGTCGTATATATGTGTATATATATATATATGTATGTGCGTTTGTGTGTCTGTGTTTGTCCCCCCACCATCGCTTGACAACCGATACTGGTGTGTTTATGTCCCCGTAACCTAGCGGTTCGGCAAAAAGAGACTGATAGAATAAGTGCTACGCTTACAAAGAATAAGTCCTGGGGTCGATTTGCTCGATTAAAGGCGATGCTCCAGCATGGCCGCCGTCAAATGACTGAAGCAAGTAAAAGAGTAAAAGAGTAAGTCAACACCATTTGTCGAGTGTTGGTGGCGGTGGTGGTAGTGATGGTGGTGGGACAAACACAAATACGCACACTCATGTAACGAGCTTCTTTCAGTTTCTGTCTGACAAATCTCTTTCTATCTATCTATTTGTCTATCCACCCTCTCCCTCTTTCTCTCCTCTCACCCCTCTCTCCCTCTCGAAAGGTAAGGGTCAATCCAAAAACACATCAGAACCCTTTTCTTGCCATGCCATTCAAACTTACTCAGACTTCTGGTGTAGCACAAGTGTGGCTGTGTGGTAAGAAGTTTGCTTCCCACCCACATGGTTCTGGGTTCATATGGCCCCTTGGCCAAGTGTCTTCTACTATAGCCCCAAGCCGACCAAAGCCTTGCAAGAGGATTTGGTAGACAGAAAATGAAAGAAATTAATCATATATGTGCATCTAAAAAGAACCACCTGACTGATAAACTAAAAGTAATTCAAATGTGTTCCAGTCTCTGGTTTTCAGACATCTATCACCTCACTCTGCCTTGTTCTACAGTTATTATAATAGCCTGCGCTCCTTGGAGCTGGTTACGCTCATTGTATCCACCACCCCTTCAGACACCACCCCTTCAGACACCACCCCTTCTCTCCCTCTCCCATCACTTTCACAGTGTTCATCTGTTCAGGCCCCTGCACTAACTACAAAGTCCAATCCTTCAATTCTAGAATGTATGGAATTCCCTTATATTTTTTCCTGCTGGTCTTGACTTATAATGGTTTAAGAGGAACATTAATGGCATCAATCTCATTGAAATAAGAGAGTCTGTGAAAGATAGGGGCACATCTTTCGTCTTGATCAGAATTTTAAGAAAGTGTCTTTCCTTAACTCATGGTACAGGCGTGGCTGTGTGGTAAGAAGCTTACTTTCAAATCACATGGTCCTGGGTTCAGTTCTGCTGTGAGACACCTTGGAAAATGGATGTTGGACACTTTGGACACTTTGAAAAATGGATGTTGGTGCTTTACTTTGTAAAAGGAGCAGAGGTAAATGTTAATTTTAGATTGTTGTTGTTTTAAAGTAATTAAAAAAATAACGACATATTTATTCATGGGGGTGACTCAATAGGTGCAGGAGTGGCTGTGTTGTAAGTAGCTTGCTTACCAACCACATGGTTCTGGGTTCAGTCTCACTGCGTGGCACCTTGGGCAAGTGTCTTCTACTATAGCCTCAGGCCGACCAAAGCTTTGTGAGTGGATTTGGTAGAGGGAAACTGAAAGAAGCCCATTGTGTGTGTGTGTGTGTGTCTTTGTGTCTGTGTTTGTCCTCCCACCAGTGTTTGACAACCGGCACTGGTGTGTTTATATCCCCATAACTTAGTGGTTCAGCAAAAGTGACTGATAGAATAAGTACCAGGCCCATAAAAAAATGAGTACTTAGGTCGATACATTTGGCTACAAATTCTTCAAGATGGTGCCCCAGCATGGTGGTAGTCTCATGATTGAAGCAAGTAAAAGATAAAAGATGTGTTCCAGATAACATCTTGACATATTCCAGTACATAAAAGGTTAATGTTTTACTAATTATAATCATTTAAATTCTTGGTTACTTTGAAAGTTAATTCATTCATATATAGACACTCTGTTTATGCCAAGAATATGACCATGTTGATGTTAGAAAATATAGAATTTGTTTCTTGTTGCGTATGTATCTGAAGTAGAGTCAAAATGTTTTAAGGTCGTAATACAGCAGCTTGAAGTAAAACATACCTTTCTGTTCTAGCTATTACAGTTGAGTAGCTTTACTAATTATTATTCAGTGCAAGCAGATGGAAATACAAAATGTCTGGTCTCCCACAAAACTCTGAAAGTGAAAACTTGCTGGTAGCTTTTGATTGAAGTCTTTGAGAAGAGATTTTACTCAACTTAACCCAGTCAACCTTGCTCAAACTAGTGAACCATTCTGAGTTCACAGTTCAGTTGTTCAAGTTTAGCAGAGAACATTCATTCATTCAACTGCACATTCTATATTAAAACATTGTCTTCATCTAAGCATTTAACTGGCCAATACATTGCTACAGCAATGGACAAATAAATATGAATATACAAATACAAATAGAAATACATAAACTATACCTTCACTTCCTTCTCTCCACCTGCAATCAACTGTCAATCATACTTCCATTTAAAGTTCGTTGTCTTGTTCATGGTGGAAGTGATGTAGTCTAGGGGTGGGAAACCATGTCTGTGTCTCTGTGTGTGTGGTGGGGAGAGAGAGAAGTGAGGAATGTATTGTTGGCAGTTCCATAGTTTTTAAGTTAGCCATATTTTCAATGTATTGACAGCAGATATATTCTTTGATAGGAATAACGAACCACAAGTGGACAGCCACTCATCAACCATTACTAACAATCTCCCATAATCACCAGTGGGGGATTAAAAAAAAAAAAAAACCTCTGAAATGAAATGTTTAAAAGCCGTAGTTTTATGAGTTGAGCTGTAAACAATGTTAGGGAAGTAGAAACAGAGGTTATCGAAACAAGACTTGCCAAAAGACAAAAAAAAAAAAAAAAAAAAAAAAAAAATAACAAAAACAGAAGAATAAGGAAATATTTCAGTTTTTAAAGAGTTGATTTATTCCCAAAATTGTTATAGTTGCAGATTATATTTTAACTCTCAGTGGGGAATGGAAAACAATTGAAAATAAAACGGGAAAAATATTTATTGAAATATAGATTTCAATAAAGAATCTAAGCTTAGGAAATGACATTTGTATGTCTGATATGGTTTGAATTAAAATTTGGGGAGAATAAAAATAAGAAATATACAAATGTTAATTTAAATAATTGATTTTTATGTAAAGAATTAAACATTATATTTGGAATTCTTAATAGAATTACAGGATGTCTTTAAAATGTGTTGTCCAATGAAATTTGTAGTATTGTCATATATGGAGACACCTTCTTTCGACAGACAATAAACCCATGTTGGAGCTTTATATCTCATTTCTAGAAATATTTAAAAATAAAAATAAATAAATGTTAGTTAATAAAATTTCAAAATATGTTAAATGAATAAATACAATGAAATATAATTACCGCTGTAAAACATTGTAATTATCCCCTCTATACTACCATCACCATGCACACTGCCACCACCACTTATAAGAATCTCTATGTAGTTACTCGCTTGGCTTGATATAATAAGAATTCAAAATTTCCTCATATCATAACAACCTACTCTCTTAAAATCAGGAAAACCACGCAGTTGTACATATAGTATGACTGAATAATAAATGTAATGACTATGGATGGAATGTCACTGACAACAATATCCTAATTTCCACCACTCACCAACGTCACAACCATTGCCACTAACACCAATACCGTCACAGGTCATCCAGCATGCTAGAAAAAAGAGTAAACTACACTACATTTAAGTACCTACTTACAGCTAGGTTGACTAGTCTGTTACGTTTCATGGTTATAGACATAATACACCACACTCTGGTACTTACATATATCTGAGTACATTCGACTGTTGGCAGTTAAGTATTTTATTCATAGACAAAGTACAGTGAAATATAACCACAATGTGGTACCTACTTACAGCTAGGTAGATTGGATTGTTACCTTGGACACCACACAATTCTGGTGACTAGACAAAGCCCATTAGTCAATCATCCATATTCTCTTAATCTAGAAATTATTTAATGGACATTTCTGATGTTTATCAATTTGTCATGCAATGATTCCAAGAATTGAGAAAATGGTAAATGTCTTGGACTTTATTTTATCCATGTTCCTCTACATGACAACGCATGCACACATACACACATATGCACACACACACACACACACACACACACACACACACACAACTTCTGTTAAACATTCTAGTCATATTATGCAGATATACACATTAGTGCATAATACGCACACATACACATACAACCACACAAACACACACATGGACACACTCATGCACACACACACACACACACACACACACACACACGCACACACACATTCAAATCTATCTAGAAACTGTCACAAAAAATTTAAAACTTGCATGCTGAACTGACACGTTCTCCTGTGCACATGCAATTTTTTCCCTTCAGTTTCTTCTCCATATTTTTATGCAGTCCTACACACACTCATGCATGCACACACACACACTCATGCATGCACACACACACACACACACACACACACCATGCAACATACACACACATACACCATACACATACTCCCCACTCTCACTCTCCCCTTACAGTCACAGATATATTCACCTAGTCTTCCTCCTTTCCCCGCTCTCTATATATACACACATACATGCATACATACATACATACACATACACATACATACATATATAATATGTATATATATATAGAGTGATAGATAGGGATGCAATATCCAGGTAGTTACTATTCAAGCACTTAGTTAAATCCATGCTAAAGCCTACCATATCAAGTTGTAATGAGCACTTAGAATTGCTCATTACTTATATTGGATATACGTTGGTTATATATGTATAATCTTCCCTCACAGTCTTAATTGGATCATTACACACACCATTGTCCAGAAATAATGTAACAAATTATCAGTACTGTTACTCTGATTACTAGATACTCAGAGTTCAATACAAGGCATTAGACTAAGAGTTCTATGTATTTAGTGCATTTGTTACAAAGTGACAAACTAGAACTAGGAGTACTTTTAAAATATAACACAGAGAACTGTATACTTGGAGTATTTATTATAATGAGACTCTTGTGGAAACTGAGGCAGTTATGTCTTGTGTAAAATACCAGTAAAATAGTGTGTTACAACATACAATTTTACTGGTATTTATACAAGCTGTAACTGTATGTTGGGTTGACTGTGTCAAAGTTAGTAATGTACCATGTGTGGATGGTAGCCTCAATACACATTGCTGCTCTCATAACATTGATCAGTTCCAATGTTGAGTCAGTTGATGCTAATGGAGTAAATAGAAGTTGACAGCTACTGGAAGGTTGTGTCGCTGGAATCACAGATTAAAAACCAAAAGGTAGTAATGAGAGTGTAAGCAAATGACATTTTTAACATATCTGTCATTATCCACATACACACACAGAGATTGTGTGTGTGTGTGTTTGTGGTGAGAGACATTATGCCTAAATGGTATGCATAGTGTGTAGCCAGACCAATATGATACACAATTCATAAGTTCATATCTTACTTGCCCAAAGAGACATTGTCTCCTCAGGCAAGTAACTTTACTCTTATTTCCCCTCAGCCATATATATATAGCTACTTAATTCCCAGGCCTGTCTTTTACAAACAGTATGTTAGCAGTATCTGGAATATTTTGGTATCTAGTAGCAGCAATACACACCCACAAAGTGTGTGTATGTGTGTGAGTGTGAGTGAAATCAGCCATTTTGTCCAGTATCCAAGATAGCTTATACTGACGTTGTTAAAGAGGCTTGTGCAGCTCAGATTGTGTTGGTGACTTTATTGATTTAACAAATATTGCTACTGGCTACAATACTTCCAAATAAAGATGGTAAACTTTTTAAATATTCCTATTTTTAGTTATGAATCATAAATAGGATGTACAGGATAAGGTTTTAACTTTGAGGGACTATACCACAAAGCCATCAAGTTAAATTTCACAACAAATTTTTCTCACCTCTATTTATTAAGCCCCAGAAACTTCAAAAACAAATTGCTCTCGCTAATAATTATCCTAGTTCGGAAAATGATAATTGACATTTTCGTCTTTCAATTTACATTTCTTCTTTTGATAAACACATGGAGTTATTTCCAGATTTATCATAAATAACTTGAGAAGGCTTAGCTGAGCAAATACTGTAAATGCTGTTGGAATACTGGTTCTAAAGTCCTTTTTTGTGATCCATGTTAATGTTTCAGTTTTGTGAAAGGAATTAGTAAAATAGTGTAATGGAGGAAGTCAACACCTCTCAATTGTCGCTCAATATTTTTTGGGAGATAAATAAATCTATTTTTCAAACCAGCAAGGCTCTCTAACTACAGTTAAGAGATGAACATGGGATGAAATGTGTAAATATTACTGCCAGGAGGAAAACAGCATTAACAGATTCAAAGGTCTAGTCCTTGACATCATGTTGATATTAATAAACATAGGAACAAGCTGCTGGGAATGTTATTGCTGGAAAGAAAAGATGGTTTAGACAATGCTAAGAATGGTAATTGATGCAGTCTAATGACTTGAATAAAATTCTCTTAGATCCCAAGAATTCCAATCCACAGTGTCCATTATAATAATGCAAGATTACATTCTATAGAGAAACCTTTCAAGAATAAAGGTGTGGAAGCACTCAAAATCCATATGAAGAAATTTATAATGGTTTGAACGCTTCAATGAGAGTAACTCTCAGATAAATTCAATCCATAACATTTAAGCTGTCAATTTACTTTATGTATGGCACTAATACTCATAAAAATGGGGATAGGTATCACAGTTTCTCCATTTCTCCTCCCTCAAATGTGGTTGAGTGTCAGCTGAGTTACTTGATGGAGGCAGTCGTTTGTAGGAACTCCCATTCATTCTCTTCATTGAGCAACCTTTCATAGTGGCATCTCCAAGTCTCTCTCTTGGCAGGCTCATTAGATGCAAGTGAGCCATCATCCATGTGGACACATTTCTTTCCTATGACACCATGGTTCTCTCTCACACACTGCCTTGCAACACGAAACATTTGAAGTCTTTGGTACTCATGATGCAGAACATTGGCAAGTTTTTTCTTATCTGCTTCCCCTCTGGCTAAGTAAACCTGTCTCCTAGCTTCCCTTCTGGCAATCTGATACAGTTCCCTGCTATCTCCATTCTTCCAGTCCTTCTATGCCTGTTTCTTTTCCCTAATGGCTCTGTCAACTACATTGTTCCACCACCACATTACCTTACGTTGAGAGGGGACTTTGCGCCATCTGTGGATGGTGCAATAATAATAATAACAACAACAACAACATGTGTAAAGTGCTGTCTGTCTGAAGTCCTTGTTGTGATTTGACAGACAGCACAAATCCCTGGTGCATACAATATCTTCAGTCAACAACATCACAATATTGGTTACTCTGTGATGTCTTCAATAATCATCATCATCCTCATTTAACGTCCGTTGTCCATGCTGGCATGGGTTGGACGGTTTGACCAGGGCTGGTAAGCTGGAAGGCAGCACCAGACTCCAGTCTGATTTGGCATGGTTTTCTACAGCTGGATGCCCTTCCTAATGTCAACCACTCTGAGAGTGTAATGGATGCTTAATAATGACAACAACAACCTTATTTTATGTAAAAGAAAATATGTTAATTTCACAATGAAATGCTATTTTGCAAGTGAAACAAATAGAGAGGGTGTTGGCAAATAATGTTAACAATCTGGAATGAGTTGGGTGTGTTTTCAGTGACAGAACAGAAACAGGCGGGCAGGCTCATTCTTTAAAGCAGGATGACTGTCTATCAAACCTGGAATGCAGAAAAAAAATTAAACAAGTAAGAGAAGCCCCATTGAGAGAACAACAGTGCAGAAGAAGTGAGTGTAAGTTAAGGATATACAGAGACAAAGAAATTGTTAAAGTATCACATTGAAGATTAGATTAAATGGGTGAAGAAGAAATAAAATTTAGAAAGTGGCAGAGGAACAAGGAGATGGAATTGTTGGACAAGACATTAGACCAACTTGAATTAAACAGCAATGAAAAGCCTTCCCACCTTAGAGGATATAATAGAATGACAGTAAAGCAATAAATGAAATGAATTGGCAATGTTATAGGACAGGTGCTTCTCCTCTCATAGCAGCGAATAACCTATATAAGGATATAGCAGCGACAGTAGAAAAGGATTTGGTTATGAGGGAGTGCTGAAAAGTTCCTAGCTTTGGATAAAAGAAAATACAGGAGGATCAGTTAATTATGATTTTATTCAACATATTCTCTCAGATTCACACAATTACTGCAGTGGTCCTTCAGTTTTTCTAAACCCTGTAAAAGAACTCAGAATGTTGGGCACCCAGCCAAGCCTTTCACAGTACCCTTAAAGCCAGGAACTTTTCAGCATCCCCTCATACACAACAGGTAACTCAAGAATAGACAAATACTTGTTGGAAAGGATGGATAGAAGATAGCATCAAGAGTTTGAGTTGGGAAGTGAGTCAGCTACAGCTATCTATCTAAAGAGGATGTACTATGAAAAGAAAGAGTGATTAAAACACTAGAAAAAAAATATAAGGAAATGACTGTTGCAACAGAATAACTGAAGGATAAGCTTCGACAACTGAGATTAAATGTCAGAATAGACAAATGGATAAAGGAAGACCTTGAGAATGTTGATAAGAAAAACAAAATGAGGAAATTGCTGAAAATCTACTGTACCTCACACCTGCAGGTAGATGTTGACAAGATTGTATTTCAACAGAAAGACTGAAGGAAGAGGTTAGATAAGTCTAGAAGATCGTGTGGAAATAGAGGAATAGAGTTTAAGGAAGTATGTTAATGGGAGTGATGATGCACTTTTGATAGAAATAAGGAGATAGTAGCTATCAACTGAGGAAGAAAAAGAAATGAAATTCTTGAAGCTAGGAAGCAAAGATAGGAACAGAAAAGTTTTCGGGGAGGTGGGGGGAAGTGTTTTTTTTTTTTTCAAGTACTGAGGGGGGTCAAGATCAGAAGTCATTTTAGTGATTAAAGAAGGACATTTAGAAAAAGGAGACAGAGGGTTTTATTACAACTTTGCAGGATCAAGCAATCAGAAAAGGATTCATATATAAGACATCTTTGCTGAATGTAGAGTGTCTGGTGAAAGAGAAGACAGTTGGTAATGTAATCTCTAAATGTAGAATATTGAAATCAGAGTGTTTACAAGAACTAAAGACACTTCCAAAGTGTTTACAATTTTATGTTAGCATTTCTGTAAAGAATGTTTTGGAATGTCAAAAAATGGTACAGCACATCTTTGAAAGGTATTAATGAGATATGAAAATTAACACACATAGCTAAGTAGAATATCTATGCCCCGATATTGTCATATTCACTGAAAGGGAAAGAGTGTATTAATCAATATTGTTTATTCATTTGATACACTAGTGGTAGACAAAAAATAAAAAAATTAAGGGTGTGGAATTGTTGTAAAGTTTGCTGTATCCCAGTCATAACAGAAGTCTTACAAGGTCTTAGAAGCAGTCCTTCTCCTCCTCCTCCTCCTCCTCCTCCTTCTTCTTCTTCTTCTTCTTCTTCTTCTTCTTCTTCTTCTTCTTCTTCTTCTTCTTCTTCTTCTTCTTCTTCTTCTTCTTCTTCTTCTTCTTCTTCTTCTTCTTCTTCTTCTTCTTCTTCTTCTTCTTCTTCCAGGCTTTTGTTCCTGTGTTAGAAACACTTTTGAAAATCATTGTAGAGTATCAAACATGTTATGACTGAACTTAATTCCACCCAGTATTTAGTTCTATCCTGCTATGTGATGTTGCATTCAAATGCTTTCAGAGATGTTATATTTCCTGCCTCATATCAGGTTACAACATATTCAATGTTACATCTATCTCACATATTTAATAATATCTTGCATTAAAGACAACATTGCTTTTCATCCTTTCAGGGTCAATGAAATAAATACCAGTGGAACACTGAGGTCAATGTAACCAACTAGCCCCCTCCCCGAAATTTCAGGCCTTGTGCTCATGGTAGAAATAATTATTCTTATCATTAATATCATTATTATTGAATGAGAGAGCAGCATACTCCATGAAAGTGATGCGGGGGTACAAATATACAAAGCTCAGTATACCCATCATGACTACCAGTCTGATAAGCGTACGCTAGACATATGCATCACAATCAAGTGTGCATGATATGGTGAACTCATATCAAGATAAACAGCACATAATCTTGCAGATGGGGCCCAGTTAGAATTTTCTTCAGGTCACTATACTACCCATCTGATACGGGTACACCAGGAACATGCATCACAACCATATGTGCATGACATGGTGACCTCATATCAAGATAAACAGTGCATGACCTTACAGGTGGGGTCAGTTAGAATTTTTCTTCAGGTTGAGTAGCTCATCCTACGCATAAGGTCCCTGAATAAAGGTTGTTTAAGGATGTTGAATGAAACACCCATGTTTCCAAAGGTGAATTATTTAAACCCCAAAGAATTCCTCTCAACACATGGCTATGATGCTCCCCCACTACTTCTGCATGTGATCAGAGATGCACAGATCAGCCACTAAGGGACATGCTCAACTGGTTAAGGTCAAACAATTGACAAACAAATTTGTGGTGTTGAACAGAATATTTGCTGTAGCCCATCTTTTTATACCAAGACAAAACAATGTACATGATGACACTTCCCTTCTGTTAAGATCAGAAGCCATGAGAGCCACTGCCTGGTACTACATTATTATTATCATTATTATTATTATTATTGTTATTATTATTATTGCCTTTGCGCAGCTTCTAACACTGGAAATGTACTACAGTGTCAGCTGTTCACTACCAGTGAACTAAGGTAACACCTCTTATTTTTTGATCACCTTCTGGAGTATTCAAGTGATTCCAAGCAGTACTGTTTTTTGCAAGTGCTCCACCCTTAAAGCAACCCCTATTTGTTCCACATACTTCTCGAGATTTTTGCTCACTGTTCCCAGGGCTCCAACAATTACTGGTACTACTGCTACCTTTTTTCATCAACCACAACTGCTTAACTACCCACGCTAACCTGTCATATCTCTCGCCTTTTCTTTCTTCCTTATCACATACCTTGTTGTTAGCTGGGCATGCTATGTCTATGATCAAGCATAGTTTGTTTTCTTTCTCAATTAAGACTATGTCCGACTTCCTATTCTCAATCTCATGGTCACACTGGATCATAAAATCCCATAGGATCTTTGCATTTTTATTTTCAACAATGCCTTCAGGTTTGTGGTCATACCAATTTTTTGAGCTGTCAAGTCCATACTTATTATTGTTGTTGTTGCTGTTGTTGTTGTTAGTATTATTATTATTATTATTATTATTATTATTATTATTGCACTCACGATGCAGTGATCATGATTTCAATTCCTAGACCTGATGGTGCCTTGTGCTCTTAAGCAAGACAATTCATCTCATTTTGCTCTGTGATTATGTAGATACCGGACATATGGCCTCTTCAGACAACGTTGATTTGATGGAGAGAGTGAACATGAACATTTGATCACTATAAAAACAAATCATTTCTATCATTTGTACAAACCGCTTGAAAAAAGCTGAAGACTCATACATTGTCTTCAATAGAAGAGTTCATCATCATCATTATCATTATTATTATTATTATTATTATTATCATTATTATTATTATTATTATTATTGTTATTGTTATTATTAATGCTGTAATATAAATAAAAGATAAAACTCTCCATTATATTGTAATTGTTGTTGAATCAAATGAGAGTGAAATATAACATTGTCAAATTCATTTTAATCAAGGAAATACAAAAATGAAATCTGTCCAGTATTTATAATAAATTGTTACTTTGAACAATTTTCTCAATGAGCCAGAATTTTTCCTCAATACTACTTGATGTAGTTTATATTTGAAACAGTTAAACTAGGAGAGGTTGATGACAATATGGATTTGTACTTTATCAAAAGTGAAATGCAGAGCCAGATTGGGAGAGCATAGTGGTGGGTACTGGAGTGAAGTTTACTAGAAAACCAAATAATTCTTTAAAGTTTGAATTATGTGGAAGAGGCTATCAAAGAATGTGAAGTAGAATTGTGAGAATTATTGAAAGGAATATATAAAGTTGCAATACTGACTTCTTGAAAAACTGGATGGTTGAAGTTGCTTTTGTAGTGTGTTTTTTTTCTGAAAGAGAAAGAGAGAGATAGTGCAGGAGAGAAAAGTGCTTGTACAAGTGTGCTGCAGGGAAGTCTTAAATTTGGATATATTCCAGTAGTTCAATCACGTTGTCAATATGTGCATTACCTTTCACCTAAAGTGATTCACACTATTGACCTGAATACATTCAGGTTGTGTCTTTACAGCATTTGCATCTACTTTGCATTTTGTTTGTATTCTATAAACAGAGCAGAGTGTCACATTATCCTTTATTACTACCCTGTCTTCATACATCAAGGACACTAATCATATCTTTAACCTTCTTTACTACTTTACTTTCTTTTCTGGAGCCTCACAACTCTCATTTACTGTGGATCTCTATCTATTGTCATTGCCCTTAATGTTTAATGCCTAAAAGTCCTCTTAGCCCTTAAACATTTCTTTGATCTTTCCTCCTCCTTGAACCTAGAACCAACATTTTCACTGCTTAACTGAACTCATTTTTACATTCTCTTATATATACTTTTCTCTGATGAGTTCTATCAACAAACTAACAAGGTGGCCATGGACACTAAAATGAACCCTAGATATGCCTATCGCTCTGTAAAAAAAGTTAAAGTTACCTTCTTGAGCTATGCCAAATCATAAGGGCCAATTCCTGGTTTCCATGGCATATAAATTTCCGAACTTGATGGGACACCAGTTCATCACAAGATTACTCATTTTTGCTAGCTGAGTGGACTGGAGCAACGTGAAATGAAGTATCTTGCTCAAGAACACAAGGCAGTGCCTGGTCTATGAATTGAAATCACAATCTTATGATTGAGAGTCCAACACCCTAACCACAAAGACTCACACCTCCATCTCTTTGTGGGCCACATTGGAGGCCCATCTCACTTGGCCTGCCCTGTATTCTATGGTTACCTCATCAATTACAATTGCTTCAACAGATGAACTCGTTACCTTCAATTCTTCTGCCAACAGCCTCTATCCATCTTTAAAATTTACCTCACACACCAGTCTCAGCTTCACAACCTTTCCTCCTCTTGCACTACTCACATTAGAATTGCTATCATATTCTGACCATCTCTTTAACTTCAGTGAGTACTTTACAAAGACTTGGTTGTTATTTTCTAATTTGATGATATGCAACCATTTCTTCCTCAAACAGTATCACCCTGTATCATTACTTACTTCTGCATTCTACTGAGTCTGTTGACAGAGAATCTGCTCTTTGATCCCAAATGTACATGTCTAGAATTCACTTCTCTACTGCCCTTCACCCTTAGGGCTTAGTTACATATCTACAAATATTGCTGTCCCAAATGCATACATCCGGAATTTATTTTCTACCATGATTCACTGACAAGTCTTGTTTGAATTTCCCACAACTTTGTATATTGCATCAAATATAAATTTCATAACTTATATATTGGTGAAAATTGACATCTTTTATGTTGACTGCTTTCTTCAAACACCTTTATATGATGTTTACATTTTCATATGATGTGCATGAAAATATGTATATTTTAAAGATTTAATTACAGAAATTATTCATAGGGTATTCATGACTAGATCACAATGAAAAGGTCATATTTTCTAACTGGCACTACAATTACATGATATATATTGAATTCTAAACACTTAACTCCCAAATAGGTTATTCCAGCTGGCTGTAAATAGTTATTGCATGACAGGAGCAAATCATTCCTGTAAGCAGTGACTGAAATTGCAGCTACCCTCATATACAATATATATATATATATATATATATATATATATATATATATATATATATTTATTCTGTTATTTAAACTGCAGTATACTACCAATTAGATTAGCATATGCACAATATTCTATCGATATACTGCTTAGTTGAATCACAATAGAATACATACACTGCTATATCTAAACACTATACTATATCTATATGCTGCTATTTAAATTGCCATATATCATAGCAATATACTTCTGTTTAAATTACCATATGCTACTAGTCCTGTTCTATCTGAACAATCATACATTGCCATATTAAGGACGTGACATTTATTTATGAAACAACATTCATTCCTTGTATCAATATTCTTGGCATGACAGATTAACTTTAAATCTTTCCATGATTACACTTGACACTTTATTATGAAAGGGCCCACAGTCATAAAAGTCCCATTATAAATGTAGGAAACGGCTTCCTGTTTGTGTAATTGGCTTCATTAATCAGTATTACCTGATGTACAATATATTCCGGTTAACTTGGAGATTCTGATGTACTTTTACAGATGGAGGAAACCTTAACAAGTGACATCTTTTTAAAATTAAATTGTAGTTAAAGGTATGTTACCAAAGACATTATTGATATTGCTGGAGAAATTTAATTTAATTAATGGTTCTATTGCTTTTGTTTTCTATTTTTTTTCTTCTGTTTAATTGTTAGGAATTTTTGTGAAGATAATTTTCTGGCTTTCTTCAGCTACATACTATTGGAAAGAGAATGAAACATAAAACTTAATTATCAGTATTAACAGAAATAAATAAAGAACAGAATTTGCAACAGTAGCATTAATCACATGTGATATTCATAAACAAATTCAAATATTTCTGTAAAAACAATCATTACATTGATGAGAAAGACGACTTAAAAGCAGCAGTAATAACTGAGACCATAATCTCGAAAACCAAGTTGCAATGTTGACCTAAAACTAATATTTTCTTCTCGTTTATTTGTTTTTACTTTTAGCTGGTAATAAAATGATTGTAGTAGTTCATGCTTAATGCTTCAAATATTTTGAATAAATTGTCGAAATATTTGAATATTAACATTTTAATTGATAAAGTTTAAACAGAAATGGTATTTTTGTGATGCCTGTGGGTCGTGTTGATTGTATGCAAGCAGGGGAAATTGGTGAAGTTATTAGGGACTTTAAAGAGTAGTTTAATATTTGGCCAGGTTATGCCTTTTACACATTAAGGTGTGGGCATAAAATGATGCTTTGGGATGAGAAACATGCATCATGTAATGGGGATTATAGCTGGTACAAACAGGCAGTCTTGTGTGATGGGTCATCCACAACAAATAATCAGCATCATCGTCATCAACATCATTTTTATGTCCATTTTTCGAATCTTGCATGGTGTGGATAGAGTTTATTGAGGCAGATATTGGTTGTATTCATTGGGAAAAACAGTAAATCATTGTAAAGTTTCTAACATTCAACATGTTGGATATCTTCATATTAAACCATTACACTCACTTAGCACTACTGTGGCTTTCTTTACAGTTAAATTCAGTTACAAATGGAAGTTCAATAGAAACCAAACTATCAGTTATTGCTTGTTGTTACAGAAGTAAATGTAAATATATAAGTGGATTATTGTGTGTAGAGCAAGTTATATAGAGGAGGAGAGAATCTCCTACATACGAATTAGCAGATTATGTTAGTTTCAGTTTTTAGTACATACTATATGTTACTGATTCCTTTTGGCCATCCTCAGGTATAATATCATGAGGTATTCATAACAATATAAATGTCATAGCACCTATTTACTCTTTTCCTCCCAAACAAAAACTGACACTTAATAGCTTCATTGTGAAAACAGAGTTAAATTCCCTCTACTCCACACTGTACCCCTATACAATGCTATGCCCAAATAAAATATTGTATCTCTCTTCAAACTATGATACTGAATTCCATACACTATTGTACCCTTTTACAACACAGAATCCCTATATACCACTGTACTCTTCTACTAGAGTGATAATGTATATGTAGTGGTTAAATGTTTGTGTCAGGTGAACAGATGTAAAAGGAATATGTATGCCTTTGAAGTAAACAAATGAGTGAATCGATTCATAGTTAAAATAATTTATTCACTGGACTTAATTTGTCGTTGGTACTCATAATTCTTCACTACTCGTACATGCAAAATGTTGACAACTGCTATGAGTTACTAGAAATAGAAACAGGGTACATCTGTGGAAGTGATATGTCAGAATGAATATGTTTGTGTGTGTGTGTGTGTGTGTGTGTGTGTGTAGTTCATCTGAGACAGTAGTCTACCGTGGAACTTCGAACATTTCTCTTGGCCTCTGCAGTCTGCCAAAACCTTCTGTCATGTCGTAGACCTTTCTCTTTTGCCTGCTAGGCCTTTCTTCTTGTCCGTCCCTCTGCTGACCACTGTATTTATAATAATCGTGGAAGCTAGAAGGACAGACATACTGCAGCAGAGTTTGTACCGAAATAGGTCAGTTCCTGTCCATTTGAACTTCACCTGACATGGCTGAGGTCGTAGGTCAAAGGGAGATGATCAATCACTTTTTGACGGCAAAGAAGACCTTTTTTCGCGCCTGTTGATCGTGGTGGTTTGGATGACTAAGAATTCTTAGATTTGGTTTTGAATCTTGGCTTGGAGAAGGAAGTGTAAATTTTTACATATGTACTGTCTCTAAAAGCCAGTATGATAGAAGAAAATATCACCAAGTGGACACTCAACACCACTGAAAGTTCAGAAGGTAATAAAGTGCTTATATGGCATCATTGTTTGGTTGTTGTAAGTGGATGTTAATCTATACCTGTCTCTTACTTTATTTATATTAGCAACACCGACAATAATAATACTTATAATTTTATATATATACACACATGGACATATATGTATATCATGGAATCTATTCTGGGTCTAAAAATAGATCTTCCTAATTAGGAATAAACAGACATTTTGCAACAACAACAACATTATTAACAAGGACAACAAATATAAATAAGGACCTTAACAATAATTATAATGACTGTCATACTAGGATATCATCATCATCATCATCAGCAGCAGCAGCAGCACCACCACCACCACCACCACCATTATCATGCTTTCAGCAGTTTTATCCAAGTTCTTTCAGCACTTCTATGTTCTTAAGGTGTGTGTAGCATTTTCATCTGGGAGGATGTAGAATTCTATGTTTTTTTATTTGCATCTGTTTGACTGTGTTGTTGTTGTGTTTCTGTAGTTGTTTTTATGTTATTACCTCTGCCTTAGCGAAGGTGGAGGTATTGTTTACGGTCATGTTTGTTTGCTTGTTTGTTTGTCCATGGACAAGATATCTCAAGAACCACTGGATGGATTCGGATGAAACTTTCAGGGATGTTTGGCCTCATGACTTGCACAAACTGATTAGATTTTGGAATCGATCTGATACCAGACAAAGATTCTAGATTATTTTGCTTGTTTTTTTACTTAATTTTTGAGAGCGGTTGGGTTCATTTTTAGTATTCTCGTTTATGAGAGAAGTCGAGTTTTTCAGATATTCTCATTTTAAAAATAATCTCTGGCTAATCGTTGAGAGGATGTTGGTGTTGCCTTGCTGCAGGTTTGTGCTCTCTGAGTGCTTTTGTTTTAGTGTATGCTTTCTTTTGAGTAAAAGTAAACTGTTGTGTAATGCTTGCTGTGTTATTTTGTAGGCTGGTGTTCATGTAGTATGTGAGTATGTATTTTGTTATATCATTTGCGTGACTCCATAAAATATGTGTTGTGTAAGTAGTTATTTTGTCAGGGAAAATTTTTATGCTTTTTTGACACAGGCATGACTGTTTGGTTAAGAATTTTGAGTTCAGTTCAATTATGTGGCACCTTTGGTAAATGTTTCGTAGTTCCAGGCTGACAAGGGACTCCTGAAAAGTTCCTGGCTTTGGGTAAAACAAAATACAGGAGGATTGGTTAATTGTGATTTTATTCAACATATTCCCCTCTCGGATTCACACACTTATTGCAATGGTCCTTCAGTTTTTCTAAGCCCTGTAAAAAAACTCAGAAGGTTGGACCTTCAACCAGACCCTTCTCAAGAACCCTTAAAGCCAGAAACTTTTCAGCCCCTACCCTCATATGTAAGTGTGTGTGTGCATGCATGTTTGGGTATGTACAAGTGTGTATATATATATGTAAGCATATGTGTGTGTATGTAAGTACATGTCTATGGGGTGGGGATGAATGTTGTTTGTAGGCACATGTTCAGGTCTGTGTGTTTGTTTGCATTTGCACTCATTTCCATTACTATTGTGAGCTACAAGTGGTGGAGTTACTTCTCTCAACAAATCATGTGATTGCTTTACACCTTCAAACCTGTATGTAATAAGAAATCCCCTGAATCATTAAATCAGTTAAGGGTTAGCAACCAGAAAACCATCCAGCTGTAGACCATTGCTCCAATAGCATATTCATCTAACCCAGGGGTTCTTAACCATTTTTTATCTATGGATCCCTTTGATTAATATTCTATTCTAGTGGGCCCCCATTGCCTTCGCCATTTGATGTTTAAAAACTAGTTTTATAGAACCTACATTCAAATTGCTATTTTGTTTTTCACACATGTAAAATGTTAGAAAAAGAAACCTGGTTGTTTCTTGCAATACATACAAATACATACATCTAAAGCAAAATTTTTTTTAGGGGCCCTTAATATACTATTGTGGATCCTCAATTTACTATTTTGTTGTGAGGATCCCAAAAGATTTTGTATGGACCCCGGTTGAGAACTTCTGATTTAATTCATGCTAGCATGGGGAAATGGGCATAAAATCATACCAACAAATGAACAAACATGTTGTTTTCAGAAAGTAAGTTGTTTGAATTGACTTATGTAGGATGTAGGCTGTACCTAATTTTACAACTAGTAGTCGTAGTTTACTACAACTAATGTAGTAAACCTTGTCATGAATTTGTATGTTTTTGTTCATATTCTTTTTAATTACAGCTTCTGCTCCAATTATTCTTTTATTTTAACTGTCTTTCCTTTGATTTACCACACCCTGTTTACTTCAATTTAAAGATTCTTGTATTCTAATAGTTTCTCCACCTCCATTCAAGCAAATATTTTGGTCAAAAGAGTTCAAGATGAATTTTGTTCCAGCCATTAATGATAATTATATCTTGACAGCTTGCCTTGGCTTCATTTATGTCCTGAGTTCAAATCCTGACAAGGATTATTTCATCTGTCATTTTTAATGGATCAATAAAATAAATACCAGTCAAATACAGCAATTTATTAAATGGGCAACACTTCTCTATCCAAACTTTTGATCTTTGGCTGATAGCATCATAGTAGTAGTAGTAGTAGTAGTAGTAGTAGTAGTAGTAGTAGTGGCAGCAGCAGCAATATTGTGTCATCAAAAATTGGTTCATATCTCTTACAGCTAATACCTGTCTTTGACCTTATTTTAGGAAACATACAGGAAAAAATAAATAATATTTTCATTTTTCTATTAATATAGTATAACAAGTCACTGCAAACTGGTCATATTGAGATAAGTGTTCTAATAGGATCGGTTCTTTGACTTTCATTATTCACCCCTGCATGACTGGTTCTGTTTATCTAAGTTGAATGTGTTTCTGTGATATATTGAATTTTCCAGCATATTCATACATGTAGATCTTTGTAAGATGTGTGTATTTAGGTGTGTCAGCTTCGGTTCATGAGATTGTTTTATTGGATTTAATCCTTTGCTTTGGTGATGTAAATGCCAAAGTTTAGTCCAGCATTT
Organism: Octopus bimaculoides; assembly: GCF_001194135.2. Lineage (NCBI taxonomy): Eukaryota > Metazoa > Mollusca > Cephalopoda > Octopoda > Octopodidae > Octopus > Octopus bimaculoides. The sequence continues at coordinate 33,342,265 of NC_068990.1, read as the reverse complement.
AAAAATTTAGTAATTTTCTTTTTTGTCATGGAATTTTTAATGGTTAACAAAAGAATCAGTAAGTTAATATATTTGTTGTTGATGTTATTTAGGGTATTTCCTGTTTCTGTTTGGAAGGTAGAGGTTATAAGTGGATCATGTCATGGTGTTGATGGTATAGAAATTTGTCTATCTTATGCTTGCATATTCACAAGAGGATACGGGTAAGTTGTAAAGATCGTTGATCAGTGTATTTCTGTCTAGTGATTTGTTGTTCTATAAGCAATTTGATTAATATGTAGAAATGTTCACCTTTGTGTTTATATATATGTATATATATATATATATATACCGGAGTAAGCACATGAAATGTGCAACAAGGTGGAAAAAAGAGTACTCAAATACCAGAGGTAGAGTAATATGCTTTATTTAAAAGCAGCTGCTTTTAAATAAAGTATATATATATATATATATATATACACATATATATATATATATATGTATGTATGTATGCATGTATGTATATATATATATATATATATATATGATGTATATGTACATATGTGTAGAAAAGACAGAATGGTCACAGATGGGACACTTTTAACACTTCTTATCAAAGGTCTGCCCAATCAGAAATGACCTTGGGTTAAGCAAGATTAACAATGAGTTCTTAATAATAATAATTAATATTTCATCTGTTTAATTAGAGCTGAGTGAGTTGCACAAAATAATTACTGAACCTAGAGTGTTTCGAACTAATATCCTAGAACAGAAGACTATATATAACTTTGACTACTGATGATTACAGTTGTTGTTGGTCTTGATACTGATGGATGTTGGTCTCCATTTTATTTCTTTTCCCAGTCCCTCCTTCTCTGTGTCTTTCTTCCATCCCTAATAATCTTTGCCCATCAAACCTGACAGACTCTTGAAAAATTAGACTAATAAAGATGAAATCAGTTGAAAGTCTGAAGACATTCTCCAATCCATGCTGACATTGATGATCAGTTATAACTGGTTATAACCGGTTATAACTGGCAATTACTCAAGTAATTGGGCATTCTTACCGCTTCCTTCCCACAGCAAATTAAAATTCTACCATTCACACATGTGAACTATTAAAACTTCACTTCTTGCTTCAAACAGTACTCTGCCTGTTCATATGTTCATATGCCTCCATATTGTTTGATAATCTACAATAGGCAATATGGGAAACCTCTACATAGCTGTTCAGCTTCTTAGAAATAGCAACTAAATCTTCTTCAAATATCACTCTACTGTCTTAAGAAAAGGACACATTACATAATCTGTTCTTTTAAGTTTTTTAAATGTCTTTTTAGATTTACTACACCTAAAAATATAAATATGACAGTATTGCCATGGCTGGAATGCCTTTCATCCTGGCTCTTCTCAATTAGGACAGAACTAGGGCTAAACAACAGCAACAACAATCTACACCTCACCTATATTTCAGATGAAGTCAGATCATATCTTAGAGCCGCCTCTTCTTCTCTTCTCTTTCTATCAACTTTACTAACATTTCTATTCACTAGTTGTACTATCTTGGTTATTAACATTATTGATATCAGTATTATACATCTGGCTCTCTTTCAAAGACCAATTTTGTACATTAGAACATAAGTAAAGAAGAGGAAGATGTAACTGGTATTATGAGTATTGATGGTCATGAGAACTGGTGACTTGTTCTGGTCTGTATCTGTGTAAATCCCAAATGAAAATGTAAAAATAAAAACAGGAAATAGGTGTGAGTTGGTGTGACATGAGATGAAGCAGAGCCTTAAGTTTACCTGTATAAAGGTCTCTTCATCAATTCACACCTGTTTTGATTTTGTATGCGTGTGTGTGTGTGTGTGTGTGTGTTGTGTTGCATTGGGTTGGATTAGGTTGTGTTGTGTTTTCTTGTGTTATGTTGTGTCATCTTTGATATTAAGTTCAGACAAGGTAAATAACCAGTGAACCATTTAGCTGTCCTGCAAGATAATTTGAGGTAAATATTCCTCCAACTTGCCTTGAAGTGAAGTAGCTATGAATAAAATTTTGCTGTTAATTCCATAGCACCAGCTTTTGTCACCAGTGATGATCTTTGAAAAAAGGTTCAGATCAACTTCCAATTCTTCTTTCAATTCATGCCATGCATTCAGTCGTGACTGCTTTTGATCTTCCATGAGCAGGTGAGACACAAATTTTGCTGCAACTCTTTTCATTTGCAATTCCTCACTCAAAATTCATTGGCAGGAGTTCCAGGACACACCAGTCATATCAACAAGTTCATCAATTGTTCGGCAGCAGTCCTCCAAGATCAGTTCATGAATTTTTGTGATGTTTTCATTTGTTCGGGAGGTCAACGGTCATCTTGAAGGAGGTTGGTCTTCAAGTGACAAGTGACCATTCCTAAAGCGTGGAAATCACTCGTAAACTTGTGTTTTGCTTGTGGCAAGAAAACAGAATTTCATAGAAGCATGCTGTTCCTTCATTTCAGCCATCACAAAAATCAATGAGCAAGAAAGAAGCACTGCAAGACAAAGACGCACCATGTGGCAGTACAACTTCACTCAATGATGCCAGTCTGCATACTGATGCCTGAGTGTCACATCAAGTGGCTTCCAGTGGTAGAAGCTTGAACTATAATGGGCTTGTCCCACAGAGGATGTTTCCTGTTACTTTTGGGTACGTTCTCGTATTCACACACACACATATGTATATATATGATGATGATGATGATTGCTTCATCTTGACAGATGATAGCCTTCTCACCAACACACACACCACACTCCATCACACAGCACAATCACTCCGTTGATGAGCCCTTAGATGACTTTTAAGACCAGCTGCTGACTGAAAGGGTTTAAATACAAGTGATAGATATTATTCAAGTGTCTTCTATAACTTTTGCCCTTTGGAATCTGATTCCAAAGGAATGTTTTTGTGAACTAGCATATATCTTTGAAGTCCAGATATTGTCTTAGACGTTTTGTGACATGTGACACAATTCGCAAGAGGGAGTTGGTGTCCAAGATCATTACCTATCAGGGCATTTCGATTTTCACATGACTTCATGTGATTCATGTTTCCTGTTTTTGACAACAGAACACAATCACATATAATACATACATACATACTGACCACTAGGTCCAAAAGTTTTTTTTATTCTCTCTCTGTTTATTTCCTCATGTTCCTTTCTGCTGAAGAGTGTAGGCTCAAAACATAAAAGACTTTCTCACCTTCCTGAGCATTAAACTATTACACCTATTTGTTGTTTATACACCTGTCTTTGTCTTTTGTTTTTCTGTAAATTTCAACTATATATATATATATATATATATATATAT
>NC_068990.1:33335691-33338442 GCF_001194135.2 Octopus bimaculoides | reverse complement strand
TATATATATATATATATTCCTCTGAGGAGAAGACAATGCCTTCATCTGCATTGCTACTGCAATATTATCATCATGATGAGCAACAGTAGAGTAAGTATGAAGAAGAAGTAGAAGGAGAGTCTCAACATAAGGTGGTGGTGGTGGATGGGGACTTGTTCATCTAGAAAACTGCTCAGTTGCTAGCAACCCCATCTCTAGGGATTTCAACATGTATGCACAACAGATAGAACTTTTTAACTAATCAAATTATTTGCCATATCCATGGTAACTATTAACCAAGAATACAAATTAAATTGAAGAATGCATATTCAGATTGTAAAATCTAATTATTTGGTTGCATCTGTTGTTGTTGTTGCTGTATGATTACTTTAATTTATAGCTAAGGTTCTCCCATTTTATCTTAAATGCTATGTCACTTTTACAGTGTGTGTGTGTGTGTGTGTGTGTGTGTGTGTGTGTGTGTGTGTGTATCATTCCCTTTAGACCCTCCTCTCCATTTTTTGAGCACATGTGTATAAGAAAAATATGTATGAACCAGAACTGGAAAATTTATGTATATTTAAGTGAATGTGTGTATATATGTGTTTTTGTGTGTTTGTATGTCTCTGTGTGTCTGTGTGTGCATATTATTTTATCCCCTCCCTCTATTATCAGCAACAAGACTTATATCATAATATATCAATATATTATTATAAAATATCCATGATTGTCTCTGAGGGCACCTTTTTGCTTCATATCTATGTTTCAAAAATAGAATATTTCCAATATTTCACACTAATCAATAATGCAGCTTTATATATTTAGATATATTTTATATCATAGTCATCCTATTTTTCTTGCTCTTTTCCTCATTCCTCCTTTAACAGATAAGAAAGATATCTAAATGTGAGCACAACACTGTGACCCTGTTGATGTGGACAGATAGGTTTTCTTCGTTCCTCTACCTTCTTTACCAACCACTAATACATTTATGTTTGGAGCTTTTCTGGATAATTTACATTATTCTTTCTGTGGATGTGCATTTGGACTTTTGTATTTCGTTTTTTTCTTTCTTTTTAACCATGGATGAGTATACATGTATGCACACAAACAAATGCATACATATACACACATACAAACTTATACACGTACTTACTGCCTGAAACAAATACATGTACTCACACCCTTAAACACATACTTGTGCTCACACATGCAGAGACATACATGCTTTCACACTTAGTTAGACAGGCATGTGCTCGCACAAAACTACAGAGGTGTACTCATGCACACAAACACATACTCACACATACATGTACACTCACAAGCATGCTTGTGCTCAAATTCACAAATGCATACAAATGTACATACACATACACATACAAGTACTCACATTTGTACTCACTCACAAGCACGTATCTGTACTCACAAAGACGTATATATACTTAAACATACAAATGCATGCATGTATTCACTCACAAACACATACATATGCTAACACACATACATCTATTCACATTCACAAATCAATACATCTATGTAAGTACACATAGATGTACTTACGTAGATGCAAGCATGGCTCAGTGGTTAAAGTGTTGGGCTCACAATCATGAGGTAATGAGTTCAATTCTTTGACTGGACTCTGTGTTGTGTTCTTGAGCAAGACACTTTATTTCACATTGCTCCAGTTCTCTCATCTGTAGAAATGAGTTGCAGTGTCACTGATGCCAAGCTGTATCAGCCTTTGCCTTTTCCTTGGATAACATCAGTGGTGTGGAGAGGGGAAGGCTGATATGTATGGGTGACTGCTGGTCTTGCATAAACAACCTTGCCTGGACTGTTGCCTCAGAGGGGAACTTTCTAGGTGCAATCCCATGGTCATTTGTGTCCAAAGTGGGTCTTTAACTTTTACTTGCACTCATAAACACATGCATGTACTTACACTTAAAAATATATCTATGTACTCATACATATAAGCACATACCTGTACTCACACACTCAACACATACATGTACACACATGTTTCTCAATCACAAAATCACATGTGTACTCACGCACACAAACACATACTTGTACACATCTACACACATACACACACACATATACATGTAATCATGTACACACATATTTAAGTACTCAAACACAGAAACATGCATATTCACAAAATACATGCACTAACACATACATATATTCACACACAGAAACATATACACATATTTACAATCATAAATACATGCATTCTAGTGTGAAATTTTCTTATAATCTTCATCTTACATTATGTTTTCCATTGTTGAAATCATTAACAAGATATCAACAGTGTTTAGAAAGGACATGTTGAGGCTTTCATCTTTTTTTCTCTGGTAAAACAGAAGTATGCAGTAGAAATTTATCTCTTATTTTCCCAAGATGGACAATATGGATGCTAATATGGCTGTGTAGCTGAGGAGTTTGCTCTGCAAACATGGAATTCCAAGTTCAATTTCACTTCCTAGTATTTTGGACAAGTGTTCTCAATTATAACCATGGGCTGACCAACAATATGTGGGTAGAATGTGAAAGATGGAAACTACATAGAACTCTGTTCTGTAACGTGTGTACACATGTGTGTGTATGTGAGTGTGTATTGAAGAGCATAGGCTCGAAATGTAAAAGACTTTTTCATTTTTCCCGAGCATCAAACTAATATACCTGCTTCTCGTTCATACACCTGTCTTCATCTTTTGTTTTTCTATAAATTTCAACTATATATATATATATATATATATATATATATAT
>NC_068990.1:33333554-33335420 GCF_001194135.2 Octopus bimaculoides | reverse complement strand
ATATATATATATATATATATATATATATATATATATATATATATACACACACATATATATCATAATTATTTTAGACTAGATCCCTCTTGCTGAATTCCAGGACTTGTGCCTATAGCCAAAAGAGTTATTGGTTTTGAATTTTGGTACAAGCCAGGCAAGTTTAGTGGGAGGTGGGCAAGCTGATTACAGCAACGCTAGTACTCAGTTGGTATTTATTTTATCAACCCTGAAAGGATGAAAGGCAAAGATGACCTCGGTGGAATTTCAGCATAAAGACAGATGAAATGGCAATAAGCATTTCGCCCAGTGTGCTAACAATTCTGCCAGCTCACCACCTTAGAGTCAAAAGAATTATTATCATCTTTACCATTCGTATTTTGCAACAGTTTCGCATGTGCTTCTACAGCATGATAAGGTGCTCCTGTATGTTTACTGGAAACATGATATAGAAATGTTTTTGCATATTACATCTGCATTGCATTGCTGTGGAATTTGTTTTGTTGTTTGTCTGATTTTACTTTGATATTCCCAGACATAGTAATGGTGGTAGTGGTGGTGGTGGTGATGGTAGTTCTGCTGCTGCTGCTGCCACCACCACCGCCCTGTTGGGGATAGGTTGTGTTACTGGTGGATTACTTTTACACCGTAATTAATCTGAATTCAAAAATCTCTTTTTTAGTTTTTCCTTCGCCACCAAACAACTTCTACACACAGATTAGAAACAAAGCCACAGATAATATCAAAACTAATTTCATATTGTTTTACTAGTCTTTATTTACTTCTGTGAAATATTTCATTAGCAATCTTTGTTTATATTAATGTTGTTGTACTATGCTTGCTGTTGTTGTTGTTGTTGCTACTGCTGATGATGATGATGTTTTTTGATATTTACTTCAATCTGCAGCAAATGAATTCCCAAGTATCCAGTATAATTTTTGGTTTCCTTCATCTAATTTCAAGTCACAGCTTCCATAGAATGGAGTAGTATTAAACATGTTTGTAGTTCTAAGCTCAGATGATCCCAAAACAAAACCAAAATGAATGTCTCGCTTCCCCCACTACTCTCTCTCTCTCTCTCTCTCTCACACACTCTCTCTTTCTCTCTTTCTCACACACACTCTCTCTTTCTCTCTCGCATTCGTACAGAGATTAAGCAATATATCATATAAATATATATCTCCCAGAGCTCTCGTGACATTCGGCCACATGACCACATCAACTTGCATGCCTATATGCGTATGAGTGTATATGTATGTGTATAGGGTGCATGGCTTAGTGGTTATGGTCTTGCCCTCACGATCTAGTGATCAGGGTTTCAATTCTTATACCAGGTAGCACATTGTGTTTTTGAGCAAAACACTCAATCTCACATTGTTCTGTGATCACTTCGACACCTGACACGTGGTACACTGTCCATCTCTTCAGACAACAGCAATTTGATGGAGAGAGTGAGCTAATGGGCAGCACGAACATCTGATCACTTTAAACAAATTATTAGTGGAAATCGAAAATGCCTGATGGCTAAAATATTGTTATATTTAATTACTAGAAAAATGCAAAATTTTCGTTGACATCAATTAAGGGGATTTACTCCCTCAAGCCACCTAAACCCCGAAATAGGTGGGGTTTTTTTTTTTTTTGTAAATTTTTTACAAAAGTGGAGTTTGTGGCGTTTGAGGGAGTAAATTCCCTTGACTGATCTAAGCGAAAAATTAGCATTTTTCTAGTAATAATATGTAGCATGATTTTAGGCCTTAGGCATTTTCAATTTCTACACTTTTTTTATTTTCACTCCACCCTAATTCACCCTAACACACATGTATGTACAAACAAGTATATAGATTGTAATCTAGGGTGAAGTGAAAT
>NC_068990.1:33316652-33333211 GCF_001194135.2 Octopus bimaculoides | reverse complement strand
TATATATATATATATATATATATATATATATATATATATATATGCATGTATATATGTATATGTGTGTGTATCCATGCACACACACACACACACACACACACACACATATTATTCTTCCACTATTTGTTCCACATTCCACTGGCCTTTGACAATACACCTTTGCTTCCCTTTCTCTGTCCCTTACATATTCTCATCAACTATCTCTGCTCTGTTACACTCTCTACTACTTCTCTGTCACAATAAATATGTTCTACATATCACACTTCACCCCCACCTAAAATCATTACCCCTTCTTTCATATTCGTTTTGAATTTTGGCACAAGGCCCTAAAATTTAGGGGAAGGGTAAGTAAATTACATCGACCCCAGGACACAGCTGGGACTTATTTTATCAATGTAAGGCTAAGTCAACCTCGGCAGAATTTGAACTCAGAGCATACAGATCAACAAAACTCCAGCAAGCATTTTGCCCAATGTATTAACGATTCTGCCAGCTCAATGCCTTTCTTTTTTCTCTCATATTCTCATATTTTCCTTCCAGCTGTGATATTTTTTTAGTTTTACCAGTTACAAAGCAACCTTAATAGTACTGATGCCTCAAAAATATGACCCAGTAAAATTTGTAAAGTGGTAGGCATCAGAAAGGGCTTCCAGTTTTAGACAATCTGTTAAGCCTGAGATGCCACAGCATGACACAGTCTTCCACTTTTGACGTTTTGAGCATAGCTCTTTGTCAGAAAGGTAAACCGAAAAGTCCAGAGAAGGTAAAATATATCACCAACAGCACATGATACTTATACACACAAACGTGCGTTCACACACGCATGCATGCACACATATGCAGCAGGCTTCTGAACAGTTTCTGTCAACTACTTTCACTTCTAAAGCATTGGTTGGCCCAGGGCACTATTGTTCAAGGTAATTGCCTAAGGTGCCATGCAGTAGCACTGAACCCCAGCCCCAAACCACATATATGTGTGTATGTGTCTATGTATTATATGTACAACTCTTGTCTCTGTTGCTGTAGCTGTAGCAGCATTAGTAAGCAGTAGCAGCTGTGGTGGTGGTGTTAACAACAGCAGCAGCACCATTAGCAATAGCAGTATCAGAAGCAGTAGTGATGGTGGTCATGGTAGAGACGATGGTGATGGTGGTGGTAGTAGTAGTAGTAGTAGTAGTGGTGGTGGTGGTGATGGTAGTAGTGGTGGTAGTAGTGGTAGTGGTAGTAGTAGTAGTAGTAGTAGTAGTAGTAGTAGTAGTAGAAGAAGATTGCAGTAGTATACTGATGATGATGATTGGTTTCTTGATGTAGAAGTGTTTAATTTAGTATAGTTGACTTAGTAAACAAACTAATTATGTAATTAAGATCAATAAACTAAATTCTTTTTTCTTTTTTTTTTTTAAATTCCTTCTTGATATTTTCTGTCTTTACTCTCTGATATCCAACTGTGTTGGTGTGGAATTTTCTTTAGCATTGATCTAAGATTGTTGGGCTCACAACCTGTTGTTTAAAGCATTCTAATGAGTGCATCTAGTATAGAATCTACTGATCTTTAAAGAGGAGAAATCTACTAAGACCCAACACTGAAGTGTGTGTAGTACCAAGATGACGAAGTGAATAGTATTCACGGTTTGAAGTTGCTTGCTAATTGAGCCATCATGTCAATTTGATTCCAGGATCATAAAGAAAGAAGATGAAAAAAAAAATGCAGTACCTTACAATTTGAAATTGCAAGAATTTGGAATATCATCATCATCATCATCATTATCATCCAGTGTTTTAAATCTGGGTTTTGTCCCTGTTAACAGGGGTGGCCAGATCTACCTCCATCATAGCAACTGAGGTAGGTAGGTGCAGCCCACACTAAACTTTCGGCTGGTGCCCATTCTCCTTTGCTATCATGAGGCTTTTTTGGAACTGGATTTTCTATGGGGAGCATGCCCTTGCTTACCCCCAACCTAAGTTTCTAGACATGGGTATTACCAAGACCAAGGTCTGAAATCTGTAAAGGTTGTGTCCATGATAATTGGTGCATTGGGAACTGTAAGCAAAGATATAGACAAATGGTTGAAGGAGATTAGAATAGAATGTCCTGTAGAGCTTCTACAGAAAAGTTGCCTCTTAGGGACAGGAAAGATTATCGGAAGGGTTCTAAGCACTTGAAACACTGTTGAAAGCTTGTGGTTATCTAAGGTTACAAGTGGTAACTTGCTACTCACATAAATCCTACCAGGAATATGACCGAACCTGAGTCAAATCAATAATAACATAAATAATATGGCAAGTGTTTTGATGCATGAATTTTGGTCCATTCTATACATTTATCAGTGGAAGCGCAATGGCCCAGTGATTAGGGCAGCGGACTCACGGTCATAGGATTACAGTTTCGATTCCCAAACAGGGCGTTGTGAGTGTTTATTGAGCGAAAACACCTAAAGCTCCACGAGGCTCCGGCAGGGGATGGTGGTGAACCCTGCCGTACTCTTTCACCACAACTTTTTCTCACTCTTACTTCCTGTTTCTGTTGTACCTGTAATTCAAAGGGTCAGCCTTGTCACACTCTGTGTCACGCTGAATATCCCCAAGAACTACGTTAAGGGTACACGTGTCTGTGGAGTGCTCAGCCACTTGCACGTTAATTTCACGAGCAGGCTGTTCCGTTGATCGGATCAACTGGAACCCTCGACGTCGTAAGCGACGGAGTGCCAACAACATATACATTTATCACAGCTGAAGTATTGGTTCTCTATGAACTTCACAGATGCATAACTGTTGTGTTTGTGCACTCATTGAGTACAATGTGTAGAGTTTATCCTTAACTTCTTCCTATACATCAAGTGCACTTCCCAGATAACACCGAGTTTTCATGATCCATTTTATTAACTAGTTACTGATTATCACTTTATTATGTTGACCAGTTAGATCTTAGAACTAACAACCATTTTTCTATGCTTTGAACAGTTTCTGCAGTAAGAAATAGATCATCGGTATACAAAGTTTAGCACTTCGTTTACCAATTACTCAGGAAAAGAAGAGTAGAGTTAAGACCTTTTAATTTCTCAGATCCTCCAATGCCGGTGGATGCAAAGGACAAAGTTATTCTCAGACCAGCAACATCATCATCATCAACATTTAATGCTAGTTTTCTATGTTGGCATGGGTTGGATTGTTTGACAGTAACTGACAATGCCAGAAGCTGCACCAGGATCCATAGTCTGTTTTAGCATGGTTTCTACAGCTGGATGCCCTTCCTAATGCCAACTGCTCCATAGAGTGTACTGGATGCTTTATACATGGTACCATCACCAGTGGTTTTTTACATGGCCCATGGGACCATCACAAGTGCTTTTCATATGGCACCACACTGACACCAATGTTTTTATGTGGTACCTTCATTTTATGATTTCACTTCTATTGTGGCACTAGTCTGAATGCATTAGCTATATTTTGTATCAATGCTGCATGGTATTATTAAATGTATACCCCTAGATTTTAGTGAGCTCAGTATATAATATAGACAGGTGTAGGTATTTCAGTCTATTCAGTTTCCTTAATCTTTAAGTAAAAATGGGTTCCTTAGCAGTGAATAATTAAAGAGAGTAATCACTCATTAATAAAATCCCAGCATAGTATAAAAACAAATTCAGCAGATTTTAGTTTTTCAGCCCACAAAAATATTGTGTATAAAGACAAGATGTTTATGCCTATCTATACACACAATGATGGCTAAAAATCTACAGAGATATTCCATAATATAACAGATCTTTGTAATTAAACACTAATAAAACACCAGTAATTTCAGAAGGTAAGCAAATGTGTCTCCGATGCTTCTACATGAAATCATCAATTCTTCTTCTTTGTCTATCTGGAAAGACCAGTTTCTTTTGTGGAAAATTTAACCTTTGGTTGATTCATTTCTTTTAAAACTGTGGCCGCCATCCCAACCCCTGTATCCTCTTTAAAATAATTCCACAGAAGAAACTACAGATAAAATACTGACCTTATGAGACCTGAGATTTTATGAAATTACAAGTTTTTCTTCTTAATTGGTTTGATAGAAGCTAGAGAAGTTAATAATAATAATAATAGTAATGATAATAATAATAATATTAATAATAATAATGATAATAAAGGTGGAGAAAGAAATGTGAGTTTAGAGAAGAAATAAATCAGATTAGCAGATCTGTTGCTAGGTTTGCCAAACTTACGTGCTGTTTTCTTTCAGTGAATATAGTTTCTCTTTCATTAAGTCTTTTCCTTGTGTTTGGTGTCTGTAATTTTATCACTTCATGCCTCAATAGAATGGGGGGTGGGGGAAAGAATCAAAGCAAAATCTGAAGAGGAAAAAAAAAAATGAAACAGAACTCAAGATAAAATAAATTAAATATAAATACAAGAAAAAAAATTAATAAAAATATTTAAATAAATCAAAACTGTGATAAAACACAAGCAAAGGAGGAAAAATAAGAGAGTAAGAGGAAGAGAGAGAGAGAAGGAGAGAAGGAGAGAGAGAGGAGGGAGAAAGAGAGAGAATTTTATAGAAAATAAGTAACTTATATAGACTTAAATATGAAAAGTGTTTGGCTTTCATCCAATACTTTCTTTGAGGAATTTTATAGAAATAAATTAGATAATATAATTTAAAAATAAAAATAAATTGGAAAGTGAAAGAAATGTACCAAGATGATTCTCTTTCAAGAACAAACACTTAATGGGTTTGCAAAGTTTATTTCAAATTTCCCCTTACGCACACACAGACAAACACACAAACATATATACACATATGTGTGTATAGTATAGAGAGGGACGGTGCTACTTGTTGTTCTCCTGTATTTGTATTCCATAGACATATATATATATATATATAATATATGTGTATGCATGTGTGTGTGTGTGTGTGTGTGTGTGTGTGTGTGTGTGTAAATACTATAGACGCACGCATGCATGCATGCCCCACCCCTGATATATGTATGTATGTGATTATATATATATATATATATATATATATATATATATACACACACATACATATATATATATACATATGCGTATATAAGTATATATCTATTATGTACACAACATACTTATTTACATATGCCTGTGCATCCATGAGCATACATTATGTTTACTTTACATAAAACTTCAAATGCATGTAGAATCAGTAATACACATGTAAAGATATATATACATACGCACACACATATATTTACTTTTACTTGTAACAAAGCAGAACCTTTCTTATCTATGGAAAAAATGTACGAATTCATTGAACACAACGCATTGATAAGATGAAACAGTTGAAAATATTGGTGAGAAAATGCAACCAAAATATAATTCATTGCCGTCTATAAATGAACTCTGATTAGGGTTTTTCTGAACAATCAAATGTACATGGAAAGTTTTCAACCAATCTACTCGGTTGAAAGGAAACAGCACTTTGAAAATGTCCATGTTATCACATGTACTATAAAAAGAATATTTCTTTTTCCTCTTTCCTCAGTAGAAGTAACTCTCCCTGTACTTCATTTCCACTCCATGCACATCTACAGAATATTCAACATATACTATTTTAACTATTTAAAAATGTTTCAGCTGCAAAGCTGTGGTCATGCTGGAGCACCACCATTGACTGAGCTACACCGTTATTTGGAACCTCCTCTGATATGTGGGATTTGGTTAATGAGGGTGTTTGATGCTGCTGCCCTCATCTGTGTTTCCTGCCATGAGGTAGGCTCGTCTGGAACCCTTGACTGGAAGAGATCTAGTTTTGTTTTAAAGACACATCCACACTATGCAGGTCTATCAGACATTTATCTCTACTTCTCTCTCTCTCTCTCTCTCTCTCTCTCTCTCTATTGTGAGTATGTGTATGTGTGTGTTAACCAACACACCTCCTCAACATCTCTTTATAACATGGTGACATCATCATACCCAGCTATCAAGGAGTACCACTGTACTATTTCTTCTTCAGCCTCACTTCACTCAGTTCACTCTGTAAAGTGTATGTTGTTAGGTAAAACAGCTAGCTACAGAAACCATGAAATGGAATACCCAAATGAAATGTGAACAAATGAAATGTGAAACTGAAATGGAATGCACAAATGAAATGTGAACTCTACATGCCATCATGCAGCTAGCCATTTGAGAGGTTAGTAACTCTAAACAGAATCTAATACAGAGCAGAGAGAACTTATTAGTCTCCTCACATGCCCATGTTACTATGAAATGTTCCTCTTTCACACTGTAACACAACAACAAACTTAGCTTCTCTCTGTTCCTGTGTACATCAGATGATACAAACCAACCACTACGAGTCATATGATGTAGATTCAAAAGTTTTCCAGACCATTTTCCATTTGATAGCCAGTTATATATAGCCATAAAATATTTTATACGTCTTGATTTTTCAGAAATTTCATTTATTGGATTTGTTTTTGTGTTGTTTTGTTTTGTTTTTCTTTTTAAATCTTCAATATATCTGAAGAGAGTTTTTGTCTATTAACTGCCTGGATAATCTCAGTTTATCAAAGTTTTTCAACTCACTGTATTACTAATATGAGTACCTTCCATATCTGTATCTAATTAGGACAATATTAAGCAATTAATGTATAAACATATTGTCAAAGAAAATAATAGTTGATGCATAATTGTTTTTATCAGGTCAAAATGCAGGAAAACTCTGTATGTGTTTCATTTCTCTTTGACAGTTCAACAGCAAAGTGCAGTGCTTCAGCTAGTTACCAAACCGTATATAAACACAAAGCAAAGCTAGTATAATAAATCATACAACTGTTGGTGTGGGGGGGGGGGGCAAACAGAAATTACTGACAGATTAAATTTATCCATAACCACATCTATAAATATTCTTCAAAGTTAAATGTTCTTAATCATGTTTTTGTATACATGTCTATTACCTAATTACCTTGTAGAAGATGTACAAGACATTTTTAAATATCTGTATTTTAACTGAATACATATTTAAACTGCCAGTATTTCTTTTAACTCACAGCAATAAGTGAATGATTTAGTATGTTTACCGAGAGGTTTTTCTCAAATACTTCAACAGGTTTCATTAGCTGCTGGATCTTCAAAGAAAGAAGAAATGAGTCTAGATTGCCTCTCCATACTTGTCAACAAAGACAATATTATGTATTGACATATATTGTTGTAATAGTTACTGCTATTTTTTGTTTCCTTGTAAAGTGTCAGTATATTTTAGTCATTTAGTATTTTATTTATTAAACATAATTCCACCCGTATCACTTATAACTGTTTCCATTATTTTATTTTCTATTTATGCATAGTGTAGCAAATGCAGAATTAATAGAGCTAGTATAAAGGTGTGTTAGTAGATCACCAATCATAAACGTTCTTGATAGTTTTAACCTTTAAGATAAGATCTGCCTCTGTCAATAAATCCCTTTCATTATGAAATACATCCAAAGTGAGTAGGATCTTGTAACGATGCAGATGTTCAATGTTGCAGTCATTACCTGAGATCATAATAATAATGACAGTATTTGATACTTTGTGAAACACATTATTATCCTGAAGCCATACGTGTGATGAACACTAATATGCTATATCCTGTTTATCACATCTGTTTATAGATTTCATACACTATCCTCTTTAATAATGTAAGTCATTATTTATCATCAAAGTTTTATATAAATTTTCCGATGAGAATACGGATTGGACAGGTAATATCGTAGACTTTGAGCATTTCATTATGCAACTCATGCTTAAATGACTGGCTGTAGAAGGATTAAGGAGACCATTCTATCCAGCAGTAATTTCAGTTCAGTGGTACTTGCTTTCTCAGACAGGATGCTTGTGTAGTGGCTTGCAGAGTCAGCAACTTCTAGGGTTGGATATTTCTTATTTATAAGATATAATAATGATGACGATAATAATAATAATAATAATGAACCTTTCTACTCAAAGCCACAAGGCCTAAAATATGATGGGAGGGGCCTAGTCAATTACATGGACCCCCAGTTTTTTTCTGGTACTTAATTTATTGAACCTGAAAGGCAGAAAGGCAAAGTCAACCTCAGTGGAATTTGAACTCAGAACATAGCAACAAGCGAAATACTACTAAGCATTTCACCCAGCACGCTAATGATCCTCCAGCTCACCACCAATAATAATAATAAAAATAATAATAATAATGATGATAATCCTTCCTACTATAGGCACAAAGCCTGAAATTTGGGGGAGGGGGATAATTGATTACATCGACCCCAGTGTTCAATTGGTACTTACATTATTGACCCGGAAAGGATAAAAGGCAAAGTTGACCTCGGCAGAATTTGAACACACATCGTTGCGACAGGTGAAATACCACTAAGCATTTCATCCAACGTGCTAACGATTCTGCCAGCTCACCACCAATAATAATAATAATAATAATAATAATAATTATAATGATAATAATAATGATGATAGATAGAGAAATTAAGACAAATAGACCAGATATAGTTGTCAAAGATCATGAAGAAAAAAAATGCTTTCTAATTGATGTATCAATACCAGCAGATGACAACGTTTCTTTAAAAGAAATGGAAAAACTTTCAAAATACAAAGACCTGAAAATAGAGGTAACTCGAATGTGGAATCTAAAAACAGAAACAATTCCTATCATAGTAGGTGCCTTAGGTATAATAAAAAAATATTCAGACAAATACATAACAAAAACACCAGGACTTACAAATATATATAACATACAGAAAATTGCCCTACTGGGCAATGCAAACATCCCACGCAAAACACTTTCAATACAGTAGCCATAAGAGCACCACAGCAAACCACAGCACATACCCAAGGTGCACAGAGCTGCGCTCGGTAGTGAAGTGAAAGCACATTATAAAAATAAAACTACTGAACAATAATAATAATAATAATAATAATAATAATAATAATAATGGAACTGACAATGGCAGAGCATTCCCAAAAAACTGCTCTACTGGGGACTGCTAGGATTTTGAGATTGGTGCTTAGGTGTTGAGTATCTTCCGTGATGACATCCAAGTATCAGGAGGGCGTTAAGCACTCTTCCCCTGCAGCTCTGCTCAGTTGAAAGAGGAATTTTAGTCTTGCAAGTTTCATGCATGGTGACCTCATTAGTGCTGGTGCCATGAAAAAAAGCATGTAAAGTGGGTGGCATTAAGAAGAACATCCAGTTATAAGAGACCATGCCAGCCAGTGCAAACATTGGAGCGCATTGCAGTCCTCAGACCCGTTAGGTCTTATCAAACCATCCGACCTGTGCCTGCAAGATACACGGACGTTAAATGAAGATGATAATGATGAGATGATGATGACTGTAATGGTGGTGGTGGTGGTGGTGGCGGCGGTGGCGGCGGTGATGGTGATAATGGTATTGATGATGATGGTGATGATGATGCTAATATTGATGGTAATGGTGGTGGTGGTGGTGGTGGTGGTCTTGGTGGTGGTGGTGGCGGCGGCAGCAATGGTGACAACGGTATTGATGATGATGGTGATGATGATGATGATATTGATGGTGATGGTGGTGATGGTGGTGGTAGTGGTGGTAGTGGTGAAGATGATGATGGTATATTTGAATGACTCAAATATAACTCAGTATGATGGCATTGTGAAGTATCGGTTGTAATTGTAATTACTGCTGCATTTTTCCTGGTTTAAACTATTAAGTGGAAAGTAACAAGATATTTTTGCATTTATATCAGAATTACAAATATAAAAATAGAAATGAAATATATCAAGCAGATATGGATTTCAATATGATTCAAGCCAAGTTAGATAGCAACCAAGAAGAAAAAAAAAAGAAATTCTTGCAGAATGAAGAAACTAAGTGGATGATTTTTGGATTTGATAATTTTCAAAGACAGAAGCAATTATAAAATATTGGAATAGTTATATATCATATCCTTGCAGAGTATATCTATCAATATTTTCATGTCCTTTATTTCATGCTTGTATGATTTTGAGGATTATTGGTGTATTTACAAGAAATTTTTGAATTAGTATTTCACAGTTGCCTGCCCCTTATAATTCAACTACTGAACTGTGAAATTGATGTGGTGTCAGTTGTGTATGAAGTGTCAGAGATATGTGGGGTTGTGTCATTTATTAAAAGGATAAAAACACAGCATCACTGAAGATATGTGGGTCTCAACAGGTTGATGTACATGCAGCACATTATAAAAACAGAAGTATCTTACATTTTCATCTCTTTAGAGAATTTGTGCTCTTGCTATGATAGGTTTGGGTTTTTAGATGAAATCAATGAGATGCACTACTTCTTTTAGCCTTAGCAACAAGTGGAATCAAAATAAGCACTTCATTCCCAAGTCCTTTTGCTCTTAAGAATGCCAACTTTTATTTCTCTAATCTATATGTAATCTATATAAATGATCATTTATTGCTAGCTTACATATTTAAATTTTCATACATTACATTTGACTGAAAATTGACCCATTTAAGAGCAGAGTTGACCCATACCAGTCCGTGTCAATGGCAACAATTCAATAAATGAATTGAGAAAAGCATTGCTACTGCTTCTAACATAGACTGGATTTACAAAAAGACTGTAATGTAAGTTATCATCATCATCTTTTGTTTTAATGTTCAATTTTCCATGCTTGCATGGGTCAAATGGAATGTGTTGAGGCAGATTTCCTACAGCCAGATCCTTGACCTATTGGCAACACTTACTTATGTCCAAACGAGATAATATTTCCCTCATGATCAGCCTTGGTCTTAAGGAAAGTTGAGAAGGAATGACATTGCTTGTATAACAGTTGTTTATAACTATCTCATGAGGTCAAGACAAGAAATTTCAAATGTGTATGCACACACAAATATGACAGGCTTCTTTCAGTTTCCATCTACAATCTCAGCTCACAAGGCTCTGGTCAGCCTAGGGCTGTAATAGAATAGTGGAGGTGCATGGTTAGGGTGTTGGACTCATGATCGTAAGATTGTATTTCTGGACCAGGTGTTGTGTTGTGTTCTTGAGCAAAACATCATTTCATGTTGTTCCAGTCCACTCAGCTGGCACAAATGAGTAGTCCAGGGTTGGATTAATTTGTCATGGAAACCAGAAAACTGATCCTTTGGCATAACATGAGAAGGTAACTTTACCTACAGTAGAATACACTTGCTCAAGTTGCCACACACTGTGAATGAATCCAAAATCATAATGTTAAGAAGCAAACATTTTCACAACACATCCATACTTTAATTTCATATTACTGTAACTACTCATAGCAGTAAGGTACTTACTTATATCTCTAGGTGGACTGAGCCCATTGTCAATTAACTATACATATATCGCCGGCCTTAAGCCAATTGGACTGATTGCTCTCTTTCGGGACCTGTGCTGAAGGGAGCTCCATGCTATACTGCGAAATTTCATAAAGGGGGTCTCCTTGAAGTCTTTTATAATAATCTACATGGTCTTTAAAAAAAATAAAAAAGAAAAAACATACTTTCTACACTTTCTTCACAAGATATCAAACGATAAATCCATTCATTCAAAACTGCTTGGGTCAGCCGCAGAATTTGAAGAAATTTATTATATTTTTAGTGTAAGCGTCAATATGCATGTTCCTATGTGAATATTTGGGAGTGTTTATGGGGATGTTTGGGTAAAATATGTGTGTCTGTGAGAGTACATATGTGAGTGAATTGTATGTATATGTGTGTGTGTATGTTTGTGTGTGTCAGTTTCTATAAATACGTTTAATTTTGGGGAGGTAGGGTGGACCCTTGGAATCCCCCCTCACCCTGGAGTTACGCTTTTTCCTCATTTTTTTCATGTGCTATCAACTAATCTTAGCTCCTAGTATACTGCAAAGGACTTTTTTTCCCCTTTGTGGTGTATTAGGAGATCAGAATAATGGCTGTTTTTTTTATGCCTAATAACTGCTATTTCTAGCATACTAAACAACCACGTTGAGGACTGGCTACCTTTGAGTTTATTTAAAAGAGAAAAATACTTTACACAACAAATTCCGATATGATCGTAATCTATACCATTTGAGACATATATGTAGAAAATTTTATTAACAAATTATCCATGTTTCAGAAAGTTACCACACACACACACACACACACACACATAAATATGTACATAATACATGTATGTATATATATATATATATGCATATCATCATCATTTAACATCCGTTTTCCAAGCTGGCATGTGTTGGATGGTTTGACAGGAGCCAACAAGCCAAGAGCTACATCTGGTACCCATCTGGTTTGGCATGGTTTGGTATAGTGGACATTTTTATATTTTTACGATTCTATAGACCTTAGTGCAAGTTGACTGGAACCTAGGGCCCACCAAAATTGTTCCCAATTGGGCCCTGTACCTTCTAAGAGTGACCCTGTGTACACATCATTAAACAAACTTCTATGCAGTTTCTTAGCTTATTCCCTGTTGGAAATGTCTCACAAATAAATAGTCTCTGTTCCATATTTAGTGAGAAGCATATTGTTTGTGTAGCCATATCCTATATGAGAACTGTATTAATATTCTTTTATTTGTCTAATTACAGTTAAATCATCATTAAACATTTTCTGCAGTTAATTAACACTAATGAACTTTCACTACTTTCTAATTACATGTGACAGTAATAAATATTTACTTCTGTGTAATCTTTATATCTGAGTTTATTAAAATTAAATGAGCCAATATTAAATAAACTTAGCACCAGAAGCTGTGGAGCAACACCTCTTTTACTGGTTTCAGTCATTGGACTACTTCCATCCACTGTCCCTGTTGTTCTATCAATTCTACACCCCATTGCCCAAGTGCTCTACTAATTCTTCCATCCCCTATTTTGGTGCTCTACCAACTCCACTATCTACTGTCCTGCTATTCAATTCCTTTTCATTGAATTTTATCCATCAAATTCAGTTCTTCTTATATGGATTACTTCTGACAATGTAACAGGTCATCCCATAAGTTCTGTCCGAATTTTGAATAAAGAAAACAAGTGATCAAATGTTATATTTAATTGAAATTTAATCATCAATGTATTTTCTTTGATTATCTATGACTTCCTTCCATCAATTTACATCAATTCAAACTAAGCAAGAAATATAAGAAAAATTGCTCTAATTTCTGTTAGACCTCATTAGACAGATGAGGAATACGTTTGTGGGTCTGTTGGCAAACCAAGAATATCCATAAGTTTTCAAATTGATGGAAGTTTTTCAGTAAAGATTTTGAATGTTGGAACTTTCATTACCATCATCATTGTCATCATCTTCCCTATTGTCACTATTTAAAAAATTACCATTGTCACAATTTTTAATTTCTATTTCTCCATGCTGCTGTGGGTAAGACAAACCTGCAGCACACCATATCAATCACCTTTTAGATCATGTGAAGTATAATATCCTCCTCAGCTTTGTCCTTGCATCTTCTTCCCATGCCTTTTGTGTTCTTTTGCTACAGTCACTCCCTACTCACAATATGCAGTACATTTTTTTCTATCAAGTGTCTCCATACTGGCAGAGATCTCCATTTTAGATTCCTAATCACAATCTCAGTACATTTCTCAACTACATTTCATGCAAGTTAAAATTTGATCCACTGTTCATGTGAATAAATTTTTGAGTTCCTTTTTTTGCAAGTAGATAATCTATTTCTCTCTAATTTCCATAGAGCTTTTATATTTAACCCTTTAACATTTAAACCAGGCCATATTCAGCCAATATATTCTCCCTCTTTTGTTCAAACTTGCTAGATCCAACATTGCACACCTACTCTATAATGTCATAGTGAAAATTAACAATCACATCTCATTATTGAAATCTTGAAGCCACTAGATAATGCATAATTAATTCAAGACAATTTGAATAAAAATCCATTACATCTGACAGGTTAATCTGAATGCTAAAGGGTTAATAAGCATTTGATCTGTGTTACATACAAAACAAAATTTCCCTTGATAGTTTTTTGTGGTTCATCATCCAATTAAACTTGAAATATCCAATGCAGAGTTTGAAAATAACCACAAGGATTGGTTAACCTGAGACAACAGTACAAGACACTTGTTCAAGGTGCACTCAGTAAGCTAGAATTCAAGACCATGTGGTTTCAAAGTGAATTAACACACACACACACACACACATACATACACACACACTTACTTTATCTGTATACATATGCTAACTCTGAGCACATCTGCACCCAGATACATAGAACATGAAACTGTAGAAGCTGATGATGATTAAAAGTGTCAGAAAGCTACAGAAATGTTTTGTTAGGAAATAAAATTGTCTACAATAACTCTTCAGTTCCATCATTATCAGATTTTCTTAATAACTTTGAGCATTGATCTCAACTTTTGGTGCAGCAGCCTGCTGATTGCCTTGCAATGTATTGCATCAGAGCAATAAAAATATCACATGGGATATCAAATTGACTTGCAGTCAATGTGCAGTTGTTTGCTAACTGGCGGCTCTTGTTTGCCTTCATTTTCATTTAGTTTCTTTTGTATAAAATATTCTCTGATAATATCCAGTGGGGATGAAGACAATTGTTCACATGTAATTGGACATATTCATTAGCTGCAATCAATCAATGTTGACTGCAATGGCTACACGAGTCAACAGAGATCACAGTAAAGCAGCAGACACTTCAAAACAGTTAAGATTTCTCAAGTAAAAATTTGAGGTTGATAAAATATAAAATCCAACATAATCACCTTCTGAAATAAAATATAACTTTGTTTATGAGGAATATACTGCAAAGGTAAATGTAAACACTTGCTGAGCCAATACTTGATGAGATTTCAATCCCAATTTAATAGTTTCATTTGATCTATGCCTCTAATACTGTGCTCTCCAATGTTTCTATGACCTCATCACCTTATCTGCCTATGCAATAAACTTGTTTTACTTCAAGAGAAAAAATATAAACAATGGAAGAAATTCTGCAATGCCTTAAATGTGTTTACTCTTTAAACTCTTCTAGATTTATATTTAAACCATAATGTTTTGTCAGTTGTGTTATCTAAATTTAAAACCTTGTGATACCCCCATGCTGCTGACTATAGTACCATAGAATGTCATGATACCATAAGGATGTCTAAACTACCACAGGGTCATGACACCCTGGGTGGGGTCTCCTATTCTGATACTTTCTAAGAAGATAAGAAGAAACATGAATTCTCATTCTTCTCTCTCTTAAAACACAAACTGTATATTTTGGTATATTCTGACCAAAACCCATCTAATTCTATTTCTGAATTAAATTCTAAAGAATTTCTTTTGACTCTCAATCTGCCACTTTCTTTTTTTTTTTTTTTCTCACCTCAATCTAAGTAGTTATTTTTTTTAACCCCAGGCTAGACATAATGCAGAAGATTTCACTTCAAAAGTGTTTCAACCATGACCATCACATCTTTTATTTCTGTATACATTATGTTTCCTCTCTTAAAGATAACTTGTAGTTTGTGAGTGATTTGGCTACTGTTTCTGGTATTTTAAGCTACTGTGTTGAGGCTTCTTCAGTTTCTCCTGATTGGTACATGAAGTATCTATAACCTCTCCAATTCCCTGGTTCGAACCCTGCATTCTGTTTCTATCAACACTAACCTCATCACTTCATTGATGATGATAATAGTATAGATAAAACGCCATGCTCTTTGTTTTCCTGTTGTTGTCCCTTTGATATTCTACCACCTAGTAGTCTTATATTATTACCAAGAGGTCATGTGATCCATTACTCACGTGACAAAGAGTTCTAACCATTTCTTGAAGCTTGGCATCCAACTGCACTTGGAACATCCGACGCAGTGGTTAGAAATAACCACAATGGTGAAACATATGTAGGGAACAAATGATATAATTTCTCATATTAGATAAATAAATACATGAATAGATATATTTAAGGACTAAATGACTAATGGGTTTATTAATTAAGTGACTTAACAATATTACATGGGATCTTGCATTTTAGGCATTTTGTCAGATGTAGTCTTGCATTTGAATCAGTTTGTCAGATATAATAGATTTTGAACATATTTTTATAGATAATGATTATATTTGGTAATATATAGGTATAGTTATATATAGAAGAGGATATGTGAGGATTATGAGAAGGAATTTGGGGCGTAATTTTAACAATTAATGACATGATGAGATGATATATACAGTCACTTTTGATGTTTTCTGCCTTGTTTGAGTTTGGTGCAAACTGGCTTCCGGCATGTATTTTTAACCATATAGTACCCATATAAGTTAGTAAATATATTAATGATTCTCCTAGTTAGACTTATACATGTAATATTTTATAAGGGTTTTTTAAATAAATTTGTAATAACATATCTCTCATATGCATTATATTAAAATAATATCCCCATAATGTTATATAATGTTTTTTTTAATAAATTTGTAATAACTTATCTCTCATATGTATTATATTAAAATAATATCCCCTTGGTAATATCACTTTAACCTTAAATTCATATATATATATATATATATATATACATGAATACACCTACATTTTGTTTTTGTTTTATTTATATATATATATATATATATATATA
>NC_068990.1:33309125-33316050 GCF_001194135.2 Octopus bimaculoides | reverse complement strand
TATATATATATATATATATATATATATATATATATATATATATATATGTATATGTATATGTGTATATATATATATGTATTCCTCATGTATATAGTTTCATTCTTACATTACTAAATTAATCTTAAGATATATTGATTGTATACATTACAATATTCCTCCTCTTATAACTTTCTCATAACTCTGTTTATATTTTATCTAATATGAATAATATAATGCATCTAATAATAATAATAATAATTGATTCATTTGTATGCATATACATACACATATGCAGGTACATTTAACTGTAGGCATATGTATTTATGTATATTTATGTATATGTATGTATACGTAAAAGTATGTATATATGTGAGTATTTATATTTATAACTTAACCTTATGTACTTTTAAAATCTCTCACGAAGCCTAGAGAAACACCCAAGTACCTCAATTTCATCTACTAATTACTTCAGTCCACTGGAGGGATAAAAGTAGAATGAGGTATTATTGCCTCTTGGCTGAAACAGCTGTAAGATATTATTCCAATTTCTATTGTTCTATGTTATATATTTTAATAATTCCTGATATTTTTATATTCTATATATTATATATGTAAAGCATTATATGTTATATATGTATGTATATTGCTATAATTGTCCTTTTATGAAATAAATAAATTGACATAATATAATGTCTAAAAGTTGATGAATACTACCTATTAATCGCCTCCATTTTCTTATTGCTCTCATGAGTGGATTTGGTAGATGTAAACTAGAAGAAGCCCATCATATATATATATATATATATATATATATATATATATATATATATATATACACAGAGAGAGAGTGAGAGAGAGAAAGGTGTGTGCATGTGTGTTTTTGTGTCTGTGTTTGTCCCCCACCACCGTTTGACAACTGGTGTCGGTGTGTTTAAATCTCTGTAACGTAGCAGTTTGGCAAGAGAGATCAATAGAATAAGTACCAGGCTTTAAAAAAAAAGAAAGTACGGGAGTTGATTCATTCAACTAAAAATTCTTCAAAGTGGTGCCCCAGCATGGCCATAGCTTAATGACTATATGGAAACAAATAAGTCATTGTTTGTTTCCATATAAGGAAACAAATAATGACTTGTTTGTTTCCTTATCCTGAAACAAATAAAGGATAAAGATACAAAGTGTACTAAAGGATTACAAGATTTAACCAAAGCTGCATACATGTTTAAAATGTTATTGAGTTTCTGTTATATATTTTGCTGGTTCACTGTAGATGTAGGTTTATGCAATATTACAGGTGTTTAGTGCACAATTTAATGTTGAATTTAGAGAAACATGGCATATATCTTTATGTATTTAGTCTTGCTGTGAAATCAATCCTTTCAAAGTGAATTTAAATTTCATGATTATTCCAGTAATGACATTAAACATCTACCAAAAAAATTGAATTGGTATTTATTGCAAGTCATGTTGCTTCAATGAACTTAAAATATCTAAACAAAAACGAGTTTCAAACATGACATTCTTCAGCAAAGATAGATTGCTATATAAAACTACTTTCAGTAGTTAATGGCAATGACATTTGGAGTTAAGGGTTAAGTCAATGAAGAGGTTATTTTTGGTAGAGCTTGGATTAAAAGGTAAAGACCCTCTTTGGTCATGAATGACCATTGGGTTGCACCTAGAAAGTTCCCCCACCAAGGCACAAGTCCAGGCAAGGTTGTTTACGGAAGACCAGCAGTTGCCCATGCATACCAGCCTTCTCTCTTCACACCTCTGATGTTATCCAACAGCTTGGCACCAGTGATGTTGCAACTCATTTCTACAGATGAGTATGTCACCTTCCTGGCACTTGTGCCAGTGGCATGTGAAAAGAGATTCGAGCGAGATCATTGCCAGTGCTGCTGGACTGGCTCCTGTGCAGGTGGCATGTAAAATACACCATTTCGAGCATGGCCGTTGCCAGTACTGCCTGACTGGCCCTCGTGCCGGTGGTACGTAAAAGTACCCACTACGCTCTCGAAGTGGTTGATGTTAGGAAGGGCATCCAGCTGTAGAAACTCTGCTAAATCAGATTGGAGCCTGGTGTAGCCACCTGGTCCACCGGTCCTCAGTCAAATCGTCCAACCCATGCTAGCATGGAAAGCAGACGTTAAACAATGATGATGATGAGTGAACTGGAGCAATGTGAAGTAAAGTGTCTTGCTCAAGAACACAACACACAGCCCAGCCCAGGAATTGAACTCACTACCTCATGATTGTGTGCCTAACTCTCTAACCACTGAGCAAGGTTTAAACTAATCAGTTTCATTCTTATTTAACACCTTTCCTGGTCCTGTCAAACCCACCTGTCTTGATACAAGGCAAAGAATTTGAAAGCTCCTAATAAAAATTGCTAGCATATCATATGAGGTTGAGGACAACTGGGTAACAATTACTATAGCGCAAATACAATGTGGGTTATGAATAAATAGATGCACCAAGTCATATCCTTCGGCCTTTAGTGTAGTGCCTTTGGGATTCCATGAGGACTTCATATATTTAGAGAGAAGTGGAGAGAGGATTCATCAGTTCCATTAATTTTTAAAAACACAATCAATACTGAGCTAATTTCCAAGCTGAAATTGTTCCTTGCAAACTACTTTATTTACATATTAGCCCCTCGAGGGGAAATGCATACATAAGTATTGATTTTTTTTAAAAAATCAATTCCCTTTTAATCCATTGTATAGCAAGGATTTTTTTAGGTTCTGAAAGAAATTACGTACATGTGTATCACTACTTGTATGTTTGTGTATGTCTTTACATGCATATGTATGTCTGTTCATGTATGTGTGTGTCTCTCTCTACATGTTTATGTGTGTATGTCTCTACCTGCATGTGTATATGTCACTGTGCTTATGTGCCTGTATATATATATATATATATATATATATATGAGTGTGTGTCTTTACTTGCATGTGTGTGCATTTATGCATTTATAGCTGTTTATATAAAAACAGACTTCATGTTTGTTTTTATATTTACAGCTATATATGCACAATGTATACTTTTGGAGGAGATGCAGGAGAGAAAGTGCTTATGTGTGTGTTTCATTCTTCCTCTCTCTCTTTCTTTCTCTTACATACACATGAGATCGTTGTCGTCATCATCATCATCTTTTTATATCTGCTTTTTCATGCTAGCATGGATTGGACTGTTATAAACCGGTGTTTCACCACTTTGTATATGAATTTAAATAAACAACCACCACAGTTCTGTACACAACACAATACAATTCATATACACAACAATCACAATTCCGTATACAATAAGAAAGTGATTTGTGGGAATGAAAATGAGAGAGAGAGAGAGAGAGGAAGAGAGAAAGAAAGAAAGAGGAAGTAAAAAAGACATTAAAAGGAAAGAAGAAAAGGGAAAGAATAATGAGTTGAAGAGGTGGGGGAGAAAGAGGAAGACATACAATGAAGGATCAGTATTATTTCTGTTACCATGGTAACAACTCTCTGAAATTGAATGATACAGTGAGCATTTAATAATCCCCTATTCCTATATGCATATAAACACATACGTGCATACATGTATTCATAAATGTATGCACAAACATGTATATGTGTGTATCTATACATGTGTATATATAAAAATGTATTTAATAAAAAGCTGACACTCCATTGGTTACAGAATCGAAGGTTCCAGTTGATCTGATCAATAAAATAGCCTTCTCATGAAATTACCCTCAATGTACCCTAATGTACCCTCAATGTAAATCTCAAAGAGATTCAGCATTGAAATACAGGTACCACATACTTTTACCAGCTGAGTGGACTGAAGCAATGTGAAATAAAATGTCTCGCTCAAGGACACAGTGTGGCACCAGGAATTGATCTCATGATTTTACGATTCCAAGCTGAATACCCTAGCCACTAAGCCATGTGCTTTCACTGTAAAAATACACACATACACATATATCTATATAAATATATGCAAACTCACATACCGTATACATATGTATAATGTATATACACAGGCACAAGTATGGCAATGTGGTTAAGGATCTTACGTCACAACCATGTGAATTTAGGCTTAGGTCTCACTGCACAGCACTTTGGGCAAGTGTTTTCTCCTATACCCAGGTCTGACCAATACCTTCTTATTGAATTTGGTAGATGGAAACAGTGTAGAAATCCAGTTTTTCTCTCAATGCATCTACACTTTGTCATACATGTACGCTAACATTGCCCATCCAGTGAAGCATTCTAGTTTCTTTTTTTATCTAGTCTTCATATTTCCTCTGCATTCACAAACTATGTTTCACTACCATGTAGCTTTGCTGTCTGTTCACAAGAATCATGAAGTCTGCTATTTGCTCTTAGAGAGAGTCTTTTTTTAACCAACAGTAGTAATAGCTCTCTGAACTTTATCCAGTGAATTCTTATTCTAGCATCTGTGTTTTCAGAGCATCCTCCTCCTCTGTTAATTAGGTCACATAAGTAACAGAAACTATTTCTTACTTCTAAGGATCCTCCTGGGCATTTGAAGAAATCTATTTCTTCTGTGCTTTTATTGAGTATTGCTCCAGCACATCTGACACACACAAAGTGTACTTCCTCTGTTCACCTACCTGTGATTCCACTACACCTCTTCTGAGTTCACAGATTGCACTTGATACACTGCATGGAATTTTCCTCCTATACCTTTCTTTTTCTATATAAATCAAAACAGGACCGTTTTTCTTGAAGGGATTAGTGGTTTGACTGTTTTCCTGCTAACTAGAACTTTGGTCTTTGCTAAGTTATGTTAAGTCGTTTTGATTTCTGGTTTTGCTTTCACATACTCTTTACTCTCTTTTACTTTTTTACTTGTTTCAGTCATTTGACTGTGGCCATGCCGGAGCACCGCCTTTTAGTCGAGCTTATCGACTCCAGGACTTATTCTTTGTAAGCCTAGTACTTATTCTATTGGTCTCTTTTGCCGAACCGCTCAGTTATGGGGACGTAAACACACCAGCATCGGTTGTCAAGCGATGTTGGGGGGACAAACACAGACACACAAACATATACACACACATACATACATATATATATATATATATATATATATATATATATATATATATACAAAGGGCTTCTTTCAGTTTCCATCTACCAAATCCCCTCACAAGGCTTTTGTCGGTCCGAGGTTATAGTAGAAGACACTTGCCCAAGGTGCCACGCAGTGGGACTGAACCCAGAACCATGTGGTTGGTAAGCAAGCTACTTAACACACAGCCACTCCTACGCCATCTGAAATTTCTTTTCTAATTCTACTATAGATTCAGCTATAAGAACAAGGTCACTAGCTTATGAAGCTCCCATGGGCAGTTAGTCTTAAACTCCTCCATTATTACTAGGAAGGCCATGATAAATATGAGGTGACTACTGAACTTTGCTGAACTCTTACCTGCATACTAAAGTTGTTGTTGTACTCATTGCTAAGCATCATCTTATACATCACCCCTATGCAAAGCCTGGAGGGCTCTCACCAGCCGTTCTCATACCCCTAACTTCTACAGTGACTATTAGACAAAGGAGGAGGGAACCTGTCTAAAGATTTTTCCATTTTCACAAATGCCAAGTACAGCTGTTTACTTCGAGTTATATAATTCTCCTGCACTTACCTTACAAGAGAGAGAGAGAATCAGCAGTGCTTTTCCCTCATACAAAGCCAAACGGCCTCTCATATAGGCTAATTCTCTTTTTAATTAGTTGAGCTATGCCCCTTTCTGTAACTTTCATGACCTGATCCATCAGTATGCTACCTCTGTAATTAACTTTTCTCTAAGGCATCTCTTTTACTCTTGAATCAGTTGATTATAATGCTACTATACTATTTGTTGGGTCTAATACCCGCTCATACAACCTAATTAACTATACATGTGCTAAAACCCTATCTCACTCTGCTAGATATTTTAAATATCTTAGGGATGATTCCTGATGGACCAGGGGTGCTTTCCCTGCTTTCATATCCTTAATTGTTTTATCTGTCATACTTCTGTTAACTAGGATAGCTGGTTTTTCAGTTGGGTCCATATTAAGAAAACATTAAGAAAACTAGGAGAGTATTGTAGTTCACTTGAAGCATTGTGTATTGTTTGTAAAGAATAAAATGTTTAGAATGGTACAACAATGCACTAAGGAATTGTAATTCCGAAATATCATCGGACTATAGATAACCAAATTACAACAAGTATATAGTCCATTTTTTGTATTAAAGTGCATTGTTGTACCATTCTAAACTTTTTATTCCTTATTAAGAAAACTCTCTTTCTCCCATACATTCTCCACATTTAGTAACCTTTCATAGTAGCACTTCCCTGCCTCTTTCTCTTTAGGATCATTAAATGCTACTATACCATAATCCACCTGTATACACTTCTCTTTTACAATATCATCATTTTCTATGATACACTAGCCTGTAATCCATAACACCTCATGCCATAGAAATTGGCAAACCTCTTCCTTTCTGATTCTCCCCTTGCTTGATAGGCCTGTTGCCTAGATTTTCTTCCAGCCATCTGGAATATTTTTCTGCCAATCCTTCCAAGAGTGTTTCTTTGTTGCTATGGCTCTGTCTACATCTCACACCTACTTTCCTTCACTCTTTTTCTCTCCCTCTGTTTCTTACTTTCCTTCATTTTCTCTCTTTCTCTCTCATGATTTCCTTTGTTCTCTCTCTCACTCTGTCTCCTACTTACCTTTGCACACATACACACATGTATGTGTATATGTGTGTGTGCGTGCGTGAATGCATGTGTGTGTGTATGCATACGTCTGTGTGTGCGTGTATTAGAAAATGTGTATGACTGTCCATTAAGTATGGAATAACCATATATGTTAGTTAATCTTTACCTCTACTTTTTAAACATGATAACCCTTTGAGACCCATTAATTTGGGTGAACCATTTAAAACAAAT
>NC_068990.1:33306208-33309036 GCF_001194135.2 Octopus bimaculoides | reverse complement strand
ATATATATATATATATATGTATGTATGTATGTATATATATATATATATATATATATATATATATATCAGAGATAAAACAAGTAAAGATATTCTCTTGAGGCCAGAAAGGGCATCAGTTTGTGGCCAATGTATATTTGTTGAATCTAACAATTCATTCAAATTAACATTTACTGAGGTCAGAATAATATGTCTGGATAACATCTGGGAAATATCAGACTGGCACTAACACATGATGTTTTCAATTTGTTTATTGAACATTTATTGACCAAACTGTGCAGTTTATATTATACCTACTACTTTAACAGCCATTAAAACACTAGCATCACTATTCCACCCTTCTTAAACTATCTTTTACTACACACACATACAGAGAATGTATGCACTATTAACTTCTCTCTTTATAAGACTAAATCTTAAGCATTAATTGATAGCACATAGCGTGATTAGAAATGGCATGTATGTATGACTTTATATGGCACAAATGTGTGGATAGAGAATGTGAAAGTTTGTCACTATAAATGGCACATATGTGATCAGAATAACATATGTGTGCGTGAAGGAGCTTGGCTAAGTAGTAAGAGTATTTGGTCCACAATTGTAAGGTTGTGAGTTCAATTTCCAGTGGTACATTGTGTTCTTGAGCAAGACACTTTATTTTCACATTGCTCCAGTCCACTCAGCTGGCAAAAATGTATTTCAAAGGGCCAGCCTTGTCACACTTTGTGTCATGCTGAATCTCCCTGAGAACTATGTTAAGGGTACACATGTCTGCAGTACACAGCCACTTATATGAAAATTTCATGAGCAGGCTGTTCTGTTGATGAGTTCAACTGGAACACTTGTCGTCATAACCGACGGAGTGCCAGTTAGTTATGTGTGTGACTGGAAATAACACATACATGCATGTGTGTGACTATATATGATACTTGTAGTGTGTCACAATAAGTGGTACTAGTGTATTGCTGTAAACAGTACAATGCATTGTTATAAATTGTACCATTGTTTAACCATAACTGGCATAACTTTCTCAGTAGAAATGGCACCAATGCATCATTATAAAAGGCACCAGTGCGCTAATGTATGTGACATCAGTTTGTTACTACAAATGCTTTAGTATCAAATAACTGACAATTTGTTTCTTTGATTTTGTGATTTCTTATTGTTAAAAAAAATCATTAATTTATAATAAAGGCATTGTTTCATCTGGAAAATTACCTCACAAAATGTACCTTTTCTGTTCAGGAGCAGAAAATAGTTCAACTTTCCCTCACTAGCAACCACTGACTCTCTACAAATTTCAGATGAAGTCCACAATAGAGTAGTGTTTCTATATCAGAGATAATGATATTGCTTTACATAGAAACATTTTTGACTGTGTCCAAAGAAAAGCAACCCAACTGATTGAGATGAAGTTAGTCACTAACATAGTATATTGTAAAACACTTGCCTGTGATCTGTGACTTTCGTATTATACAGAAAAGAGTTAAATATCATTTCAGTAGAGAATGTTAATCAATGAAAAGTAATAACCATATAAGATCTTATACTAATTTGCCTACAGCAATATTCACAGATCACTGATGAACTAAATGTGATAGTGACAAACACATTAGTATTTGATTGGAAGACATAGTGAAACAAGTGTATTAGATATTAATATATGAATGTTTGGTGTGTAGAAACAGTGAAATAGTTGTATCAAAAAGTAACATACAGCGTTAGTTGTGTAGAGACGATGAAACATTTATATCAGAGGAGAACTTAAACATGTTTGGTACATAGAGACTGTGAAACAGTTGCATCACAAACAAACACAAAAGTCTTTTGTGAGTAGGCACAGTAAGACAAATGTATCAGACATGAACACACGTTACAAGTGTTTGTGTCTACTGTTGATGCAGAGATATTTCATGAGTGCAGTATATTACTGATTCAGATGTATTGGTCAATATAGTGTTGAAAGGATTAATTGTACCATGCCCACGCTTCAAATTCCTACTATCTAGGCACCATAGGTTAGAGACAGCAATAAGAGGTGAGAACACTGAATCAATGATATTTTGTTAAGATGCTGAACTGAATTCTTATAAATCTGGGTCATGATTGCAACTCTTACTCCATATTATCTTTTCAGTCCATCTCTACTTCCCAACATAGGCTCAATATCATTCTATAAATATGACAAAAAAAAAAAAAAAAAGAGAAAGAAATCTGCTATAAACTTTTCAGTGTAACCTCGATATATTGTGATTAAATCAATATTATGGAGTGGAAATTTCAGGAAGATTCTTCTTGAGATAGTTTTAGAAAGTGCACTGCTTCTATTTTGCTTGAAACATTTCTACAGTTAGACCTCTTGTTCATTTCTAAAGTGGTTCATTTGACATTGATGGTATTTCTAGTGCCATTGCAATTATCACTTTCCTTTTTGTCCTTTTAATAATTCATATCATGAAAAAAATGTTTTCTATAGCAAACCCCATTATGTATATCAAACAAATATATCTACAAGAGACAAAGACATCAGCCAAAAATATAGACATAAAAATGTAGTTAGAATCACACAAACACAACAACAACAATATATCAATGATAAAGCTGAACCATTCAGTATGGTTTTCAAAACAAATTCTTTAGAATTTGAAGGGTAAAAACATAAACACACAAACACACACACATAAATATCTACTGATTTATATGATATTATTATTATTTTACATATATATGTATGTATGTATATATATGTATGTATATATATATATACATATATATGTATGTATACATATATATGTATGTATATATATATATATATATATATATATATATAT
>NC_068990.1:33302960-33306190 GCF_001194135.2 Octopus bimaculoides | reverse complement strand
TATATATAATGATAATAAAATATAAGATATCATTATTTGTATATATGAATGTATATATAATATTAATATTATTTACATATACACATATACATGATAACAATAATACTAATGTACATATATATATATATAAGATGTATGTGTGTTTTTGGTAGATATTTATAGAACCCAAACTCTTGAGGCTTGTTAATAAGAAGTGTTTTATTTTTCTATTTCTTCCCAAGAAAGTAAATTAATGATTTGCAAGAAGTAATAAAGAAAGACACAAAAGAAATAAGAAAAAAACCGCAAACAGTGTAGATATTAAAAGTAGAAACACAAAGCTAACTACAAGAAATAATATTCTAAATTACTCGGCAAATATTTGATGAATTAGCAGAAAAATGTATTATTTGTCAGAAAATTTTATTGATGTCACATTTAATTGTAAAGTAGGTTTAAGAGATGAAGCTGAGAGGAGAAAATGTAATTATATTGTGAATAATATTTTGAAGAAACAAACAAGTCAAGGAAATGACACTTTGTTGTTGTAGTAGTAATGGTGATGGTGGTGGTGGTTATTATTGGTGTTGTTGTCAAGTAGTTTTTTGTTAACTCTTTCTAAGCAGATATGTATATCAAACTTATCCAGCAGAAAATTCATACACACACACACACACATACACACACATTCACAGGCACATACATACATACGTACACAAGTACATGCACAAATTCACATAGATCTGTTGGTTGCAGAATAAAGGAGCATAATTAGAACTTATTGAAATGTTCTAATTAAGGTGTCATAAATAATTTCATTATCAAGGCACATATTATTCTGATTGCTTGCCTTGCTAAAAATGGCAATTAAATCTCATTGAAATCATCCTCAACTAGTTTTCACAGAAAAAAAATAGAAGGTATATATTGGATTATGCAATCCAAGGTATGCTATCACTGAATGAAAAATAGAATGGCCATGGCAGGAAAATATTTTATCACAGATCTTCTAATGCTGACATGAGAATAAACAAAATAGCAGCATATACTATACTATGGTATCTGCTTAAATTTAGGGAATTAAGAACAGTGACAATGTTTCCCATGAGCCTACCTCATTATCAGTAACAAGAGTACTCAGAGAGCATAAACCTCCACCAAGGCAACACCGATTAGCCAAAGGTGATTTTTAAATTGAGAATATCTGAAATAAACTGAGCTGCTCTCACCAAGGAGAATACTAAAAGTGAACCTGATATCTCTCAGTTAGCTCCAACTTACAAAACCAACGAGTAAATCTGGCTCTACTCCTACCTCTTTGATAGTAAATAATGATAAGATATGTATCCAGTTATAAAATATTAATTGTTCTTATCAAGGAAAGACTATTTCACCCAAGCAAATAGGTTTAAATGTTTAAATGGGTGTAAGAGAGTAAATATAAGATATAGAATTGTAATTCAACTTCAATCAGATTAGAATTTAAAATGAATATTTTGGAAATTCAATGCAATCTGACATTATCATTAAACTTTCAAAGTTGTTTACAATTGTTTGTAATTTACGTATGAACATTCAGTGACTAAATAAGCTATTATTGAGTATACAGCTTGTATGTATAGGTAAGGTTCTTATTCAATTCACTCAAATGTACAGTATACATATCTGTTATATATGCATGGAATATATATATAGACATGATAAACATGCATCTTTGTACACACACACAGAGTAGCCTAAAAATATGTATACACACATTGAATGATTATAAAGTCAGGGTTTATTAAAATACATTACATTTTCAAAATATAAAAGAATCCAACAGACATAATTTAATTTTTGTATGAACACCTATTTTCAACCTGATGACTGTTCTGGTCCAGGCACAGCTAATGATATGAAGCAATGGAACTGTAAATATCAGAAAAATTTAATTAGCTATTTGGGCATATTTTTGTACAATAGCTGCTCTCAGTTCATTAATCATCACCAGTTTAGTACCTTAAAATTTATCTTTTAAGTATTTGCATAAAGAAAAGTTTCTAGTGGTGTAAGGTCTGATGAACATGGAAGTTATCTTACTGAATCACTTTGTCCATTTGCCCAGTTCGGCAAAAGTTCATCAGTGTAGGTTACTACATTTTGTTGGTAGTGTAGTGGTTCCTTTCTTGCTGAAAATAAAACTTCATCAAGTCTTCTTGAATGCTTGGCATGACAGATTGTTGCAGGAAGTTCAGTTAAAATTAACAAGTCACAGTGCTGTCATAACAGAATAATCCAATTAATACTTCTCATAATAAGCTGCACCATACAATAACACATGATAAATTAACATGATGTTCCTCCATAGTATGCTGATTCTCATGTCTGTGCTGGAAAGTGCACATGTTCTACACATCTTGCCAAGTACCACTTATAAAACTCCACTTTTCAGTCCATATCATCTTCAGTGTAAACATGAACTATACTTGGATTGTAACTTTTCAAATAGTAATGCTTCAAAATGTGATGAACACTTGATTTACAAATTCCTGTTTCACAACTCACTTGTTGCACAGATTTTCTTGATCTCTGGCAATATGCTTCTAATACACGTTCATGCTTTATGGGGTGCATTAATATCCACTGCCTTTTGTAATGTTTCTTGTAGACATTTTGAACAGTTTCTTCTACTTCAAACTTTTCTCTAATTTGAGTGGCAGTAAGTCACTTAAATGAATTTGTTTAAAACTCCCTCCTAAACTGTCCCAGAAGCACTTTAGGATGAATTTCCTTGGTTCAAAGCTTAGTCTAGCTCCCTTCAATGCCGCCAGAAGTGCTATATCATTTGTGTGGTGTGGAAAATATTCCATCAATATTGCACAAATGATGTTGGGCATCAATTTTAAAATCCACCCAGGACTTGGCCCATGTTCTATCCTCCCACTACAAAAATCGAACTCAAGACACAAACAACATTACAATACAACTACTTTACTTCAACCAGTCCAGCTCTCTTTGATATTATACCAAAATATGTCAAAATGAAAACAGATCCCATAAAATTCAAAAGTTCTCTGGACAAACTTCTTCAAAAAATCCTGGACCAACCTCCTACACCCAGATATGTCTCCAACAATAATAACTCTTTGCTAGAGTGGACCATGGTGCCCCATGTATGACTAAAAGACATCACCAGGTGGTGCTATTAAGTTAGACATGGCCTGAGCCTATACTGGCTGAAACCTATCAAAATCATCAGTTATATATAT
>NC_068990.1:33300636-33302884 GCF_001194135.2 Octopus bimaculoides | reverse complement strand
ATATATATATATATATATACATATATGCATGTGCATCTGTGTGTATATATATATGTATGTATGCATCCATGTATGTGTGCATGTGTGTGTGTATATATGCACACACATGCATTTTATATCTGTATACGCACTGCATTTTATATCTGTATATACACTGCACACATGATATGCTTTTTCTCAAGTTTCATTTTTATCCACATTTGCCAGCCAAGACATTGAACTCCAGAAACTGAATCTAAACATAAACCGTGTCAACAACACCAGTCTTGGAGGTTGTACCACATTTAAGATCTTCTTCTTAATATTAGTTACTAAGAAATTGTAAATTAGAACTTCAAAATGACCATTAACTACACTTAAATCGGCCATTTTTCTGTAGCTCTTAATCTAGATAGATCTTTAACAGTTATGAACATTTAATCCACTTTTCAGAATAACTAATAAAAAAAGCTGTATGAACTACAGAAACTAGTTATCAGCCCTGGACTTTGATCAAATATCTCTGGTCACTTTAATTACCTTGCACTCCCACCCTCACACACGCCAGCCACTGTGATCAACACTATAAATCCTACAGGTTGTTATCTATCAAACTTCTCAAATATTTCACAAGGCAGATGCACCAATAAACTTAATACTTTATCGAAAGGTTTTCTTACCTCTTTCAATCCAATCAACATAAACTTTGAAGTCATTGGTTCGCTGCACATCGTGAACTTGAAAGAAGGTTAACAGAATTAGGTTATCAATATTGATTACAGATACTGACTGTTCTCTTTAATTGGCTTCTACTAATACATTGATTACAATGAAGCATTAATTTGATTCACTGGAAAATACCCCTTATTTCTTTGGTCATATCATTTCAGCTATCTTCTGCCTTATCAATGGTATATTCTCCATACAATTTCCATTCCTCTTCAACCTTGTATCTAACAGTGATATTATTCATTACATGGTCAATTGAATAAATGCCCCTTGAGAGTTTGGATCTTCTGCTAACTGTTCTAAGAGTATTAAATAATTAATTTTGATCCCTATTGGTTTCTTTCCCAATATTCCAATATCTTCATACTTTAACTTGTTGATTCATTTGTTTTAGTTGGGATTTTTCTTTTTTGTTTGTTTTATTCATTTTTTTTCTTTCTTTCTTCAGATATCATTAAAGTCGAAACTGTTTGTAGCTTTCTGCTTTCATGTCTTCACACACACACACACCACTCAGAAACTGCTATAATCCATTCTCTTCATCGCTACTATTTTCATCTAAAAAAATAAAGACGAGAATGTGTGTCTGTGTGGGTGTCTGTCTCTGTGTGTGTGTCTGTCTGTCTGAATCCCTAAAACTTGACAACTACACAACCAATTTCATTCAAATTTTACACATGCCTTACTTAGTGTCTATGTAGTGTCATGAGCCAAAAAGATTTTCAACTTCTTGCCTAACGTGAGCCCAGAGCAATCTCTTATCTCTTACACTATTTCAGTATCACGTGTCTAAAGTGAACAATAACATCTCTCTATTGTAATGTGAGATACTTTCAGTTTAATAGTTTCAATATTAATGCTGAAACTATTAAAGAGAAACTATTATCTCACATATATACATGCATACATACATATACATATATATATATCATGGCAATCCATCGGTTATGATGACAAGCGTTCCAGTTGAACTCATCAACAGAACAGCCTACTCATGAAATTAACGTGCAAGTGTCTGAGCACTCCACAGACATGTGTACAGTTAACAAAGTTCTCAGGGAGATTCAGCATGACACGGAGTGTGACAAGGCTGGCCCTTCGAAATACAGGTACAACAGAAACAGGAAGAAAGAGTGAGAGGAAAAAGTTGAGATGAAAGAGTACAGCAGGGTTCACCTCCACCTCCTGCCGGAGCCTCATGGAGCTTTAGGTGTTTTCGCTCAATAAACACACGCAGCACCCGGTCTGGGAATCGAAACCGCAATCCTATGAGCGTGGGTCCACTGCCCTAACCACTGGGCCATTGTACCTCCATATATATATATATATGTGTGTGTGTGTATGTATACATCTGCACATATGTATATGTATAGACGTATAATATACATGTATATGTATAGATGTATGTATATATATGCATGTATATATATATATATATATATAACCCATGCTAGCATGGAAAGCAGACGTTAAACGATGATGATGATGATGATGATGATATATATATATATATATATATATATATATATATATATATATA
>NC_068990.1:33298808-33299826 GCF_001194135.2 Octopus bimaculoides | reverse complement strand
ATATATATATATATATGCATATATATGTATATAGATAGATGTATATGTGATATGTATACATATTACCAAATCAGTGACAGTAAATAACTCTCACAAAAACAAAAAAAAAATTTTTCTCAATATTTCTTGCATCACTAAGGTAAACATCTAGAAGGCCACTGTATTGTGTTTGGTGCAGATATCCTTTGAATGTATTTCTGGTAGCCTCACATAGCAGACTTAAGTATTGTTGAAGGATACATTGACACATTTGACTTTAAGAGGGAGGCCCTTTAGGTATGAAGACATAATCTATTTTATCTATACACAATTACAACAGTCGTTTTTGTAAGGTTCATCATCCTGAGATCAGCTTTTGTCACTTCTGTTCATGTTTTCCTCGCCTTTGTTTTCTAGTTTTCTCTTTTGCTCTCCCTCTCGTTCTCTCTCCCTCTTTCTTTCTCTGCCTCTCTCTTTCTCTCTCTCTCTCTCTCTCATACACTCATGAATTACTATGAAAGGACTACTACAGAAAGCTTATAAATAACTGGCATCCCATCAATTATGACAACAAAGATTCCAGTTGATCTGATCAATGGAACAGCCTGCTCATGAAATTGACATGCACGTAGCTGAGCACTTTACAGACATATTTCACTAAC
Source organism: Octopus bimaculoides (assembly GCF_001194135.2). Taxonomy (NCBI): domain Eukaryota; kingdom Metazoa; phylum Mollusca; class Cephalopoda; order Octopoda; family Octopodidae; genus Octopus; species Octopus bimaculoides. Next base: position 33,299,185 of record NC_068990.1, on the reverse strand, counting down.
ATAATTCTCAGGGATATTCAGCATGACACGGAAACTGACATGTCTGACCCTTTGAAATACAGGTACCACTATTTTTTGTCAGTTCAGTGGACTGGGGCATTATGAAATAAAGTGTCTTGCTCAAGGACACAATGTATTGCCAGGAATCGAACTCATGACCTTACAATCATGAACTGAACACTCTAACCCAGCGTTTCTCAACCAGGAGCTCACTGGAATCCTAGGGTTCCACAAAAGTTTCCTAGGGGTTCTGCAAGAAAGCGTGAGATAAGCTAATGTTAATTTCATGATTGCAATATTGCTATGCATGCACAGCATATTATTGGTTATTGTAATATTACAATATATATATATATATATATATATATATATATATA
>NC_068990.1:33278142-33298798 GCF_001194135.2 Octopus bimaculoides | reverse complement strand
TATATATATATATATATATATATATATATATATATAGGGAGAATTCACTAAAAAACAAAAGACAAGGACAGGTGGTGTAGACAACAAATAGATGTATTAGTTTAATGCTCAGGAAGTGAGAAAGTCTTTAACATTTCAAGCCTACGCTCTTCCACAGAAAGGAACACAGAAAGAAACAGGGAGAGAAAATAAAGAATGTGTAGTGGCTAGTGATCTATCATGGCATGCATATATATGATATTTTCTACATGAATAACAATGAAAAATATACGAGAAGGATATGGTATATAATTTTTTTTTTTATGTGTAGGGGTTCCTTGAGACATGTAATTTGTTTTAAGGGTTACACAAGGGTAAAAAAGGTTGAGAAATACTGCTCTAACCACGTAGCCACGAGCCTTCATGGTTATGAATAAATATGCATACAATAGTCATGTGCAATATATTCAATAAGCAAATATGTAGAGTCATCACAGTAGATTCTGTGGATTGTCCACTGGATCTACTATAGCCAGAAGAGAATATAGAAATGACAAATTTCGTCTTCCATTAAAACCTCATCACTACTCCTTTACCTCTCCTTACTAACTGCCTGGATTAAGAAGAATACAACTCCTTATAAGGAGTGTATATAAGCAAAATTATGACAAACCAAATGAAATTTATAAATTGACAGCTAGACATTAATAACTGCAGACATTGACATTAATCCAGTTGGGTTTATGAATAAATATGTGGCTGGAAGTTGTTTACAATGTGTTTAATAAATATATATTTAGTCTGGTAGTGAAAATATAGCCTTTGGACAAATCGTGTGTGAATGAGTGAGTTTGTTGTGTGTGTGTGTCTGTGTGTGTGTGTGTCTGTGTTATTTCTTTATTACCCACAAGGGGCTAAACACAGAGGGGACAAACGGATTAAGTCGATTATATCGACCCAGTCCATAACTGGTACTTATTTAATCGACACCAAAAGGATGAAAGGCAAAGTCAACCTCGGCAATTTGTGTGTGTGTGTAAAAGGATTAGTTTTGACTAAGATTTCAAGTTTCACCTAATGACTTACCCATTTAACCAGAGAGAGAGAGAGAAAGAAAGAGAGAGGGAGATACTTGTTGGCCAACCCATTAAGAGTCCTTAGATCAAAATAATTTTTACAAATCTGATTCTAATTTTAGTGTCATATCTCTCCCTCTACCATTAAATATTCTGTTGTTACCCTTAAAATTATTTTAAAATAACAACCCAGAATAAATATCTATATATTACTTTGATTGATAACAAATAATGGTCTGTGACAGGAGGGGCATCCGGTTGTAGATAATCTGCCTCAGTAAACTCCACCTGACTCATAAAAAAAGCCTAGAAAAGTGGACATTAAAAGGAAAATATAGATATTTCATATGCAGCAGTTTTTACCTGTTATATTTCACATCCAACAGTCTCTGCAGCTCATATTTCACACACAACTTACTACATCTTGTATTTCATTTACAAAGTGTCTCCAGCTCATATAATTCACATTCACCTGTTTTTACATTGCATATTTCTTATCCAACATTCCCTTCTCTCATATTTCACTGTTGTTCATCATTCACATCATTTTCCATGTCTTCATAACATTTGTTCCTCAAGTTCAATGCAAGTGGACTATACATGGTTATTGGTCTCGCTAGAAATAGCAGCAAAATTTCTCTCAAACTACACCTTGACATATTAACTAAAGGGAAGACACACTGGAAAATGTTGTTTTGTGTGTGTTATGTGACAGAGATGTTTATGGATTGGATGTCTTTGATGGTAGCCCTGCTTGCTTAGAGTAAATTATGGAGGAAATCATTTATATCATCTTGCTTATAATCTTACAAAGAGAGTGAGAAAGAGAGAAAAAGAGAAGGTGAGAGAGAGAGAGAGATTTGTACCAGTTAAAGTAACATCTTTTCACTCTTCTCTTATTTCATCAATACCAAGAATGCTATATATTTCATAAACATACATTTTTAATGTTTATATATTTTATCAGCATAAATATTCATTGTGATAATTGAAACATATCAAGTAGCAATATATAAATTGTGTCACCACCACCACCACCACCAGTGCAACCTCAGTTATGGGCAATAATGCTGAATAAAGCAGATCATGATACATATTCCATATAGATAGGTTACATGTTTTGAATAAAGGTCGGTCTACAAGATAAAGCAATAATGAGAGATGAGAAGCGAGAGAGAGGAAGACAGGGAGAGAGAGAGCAAGCGAGGGAGAGAGTGACCAATATTCAAATATTGGAGAGAGAGAAATACAAAACAAAAAAATGTCATGTCTATATTCTCTAAGAATGTTAACTCTCAAAACCCTAACTTTCAGGTGTCTATACATCAAATCTGTGGTATATATATATACACTAATCAAGGGAAGTATTTCGTAATAGATTTAGTAGTTATTGAGATGTAAAATCCATTTATGATATTTCCTTTCATTTTCCATTGTTCTGTTTTTACTTTATTACATGGGGTTGTATTATACATACACACACATATAAATGAATCACTTCAGTTACAAATATATATATATATATAAAGAAAGGGAGAGAGAGATGTACAAGTGCATATAAATGTGTGTCTATATATATGTATATTTAATCTTGTATATGTTTTGGGACTATTTTTGTGTTGTTCTATGCTCACGAGAATTTTGTTAAAATGTTGCTCAATGAGAAAAGTTTGTCTAAACTTCAGCAACTGCTAAAGATATTCACTGCATATACTTCAGGGACGCTTCTTAGATTGCAAAACTGCCGGTAACTACAGCAGAATATTTAAGTGTTATTTTATAAGTTTGCTGGCTTTTATTGCCACCAGCATTGCTCAGGCTGGAATAACACATTATCGAGAATGGCAGTTCCGATATTAAAGGAAAGAAATAATAGCAAATAAATGTACAAACCAAGATTTCTACAATATAACAATATAAACAATGACAAAGTAATACACACACACACACACACTCCACCCTCAGAAAAACAACAACTAGGAAAAGGCCACACTTATATGAAGTTACTAAATCTGTTATTTTAGTTGTTGTTGTTGTTGTTGTGTGAAAGTATAGAATACAGAGCAGTATAACATATTGAATACAGAGATGTTTGTCAATATAGCAGCCTTTGATGTAATGCATCATTTAACTTGAAACAAAAATCTATTTCTTAACACAATTTAGCAATAAATAAATAAATAAATCAGAATGTCTTTTTCTCCCACCCACTCCGCCTCCTTCTTTCTCCTTCATCCCCCCCCCCTTCACACAAAACTTATACACACTCACCACACGATGTTTCAAAACTATCTACAAATTTGATTTTAAATCAAAATATTTTCAATTTTGTGTCTGATTTTCTTTACCTGAGATAGTTTAATAGATTGATGTGTGGATGGATAGATAGACAATAGTTTTGGGGAGTTGAGTGGGTAGCTAGATAAGTAGGTAGGGTGTAGGTAGATAGATTGATAAATAGATAGATAGATAATTAGAAAGATAGATAGATAAATAAATTGAGAGACAGACAGATAGATAGATAGATAGATAGATCCTTGGATATTTGGTTAGCAGATGCATCTATGTGTGTGTGCAAATGTATATGTAAGCTTGTGCAGTTATATTTATACATATGTAAATATGTGTATGTATATATGTGTATGTGTGACTATATTAATATACCTTGTCAATTCAAACTGTCTATATGTTGAAATTTAATAAATATATATTATTTTCACTGATAACACCATCCCCATCCCCATCATGATAATCATTATCATCATCATCATCTTCGTTATAATCATCATGTTACATGCCACTCTCTTGTACCAGTCACTCTCACTCTCTCTCTCTCTCTCTCTCTTAGTCTTTCCTCAACCTCTCTGCATATAGCATTGTGTACATATGTGCCTTTGTGGCGCACACCTATATTTGTATGTGTTCTGAAGACACACACACACACGCACACTATCACACACACACACAAGCACACACACACAGAGAAAGATATATATATATGTATATATATATATATATATATGTATAAATTCTTATCACTATTTCTCCACCTAAATCAGACAATACACAGGAAACACATATTAAAAGAAAGATGTATTTTATTTAAATATTTAATTCATTTATATCTTTTTTATTCACCATTTCCTCACGTAACTCTCGCTCACTTCCTCCTCCTCAATCTCTTTCTCTCTCTGTACATATTCATATATATGTATGTGTATATATATATATATGTATATATATATATGTATATGTATATGTGTGTGTATGTATGTATATGTTGTATATATATATATATGTATATGTATATGTGTGTGTATATATATATTTATGTGTGTGTGTGTATATATATTTATGTGTGTGTGTGTGTGTATACAAATACATATATATATATATATATATATATATATATATATATATATATATATATATATATATATATATATATATATATATATATATATATATATATATATGTATATATATATATATATATGTATATATATATATATATGTATGTATATATATATATGTGTACATATGTATGTATATATATATATGTGTATATATGTATGTATATATATATGTGTATATATGTATGTATATATATATATGTGTATATATATATGTATATATATATGTATGTATATATATATATATATATGTGTTTGTATATATATATGTATGTACGTATGTGTGTATATATATATATATATATATATATACACACACATATGTATATTTACATACACCCCCATACACACACGCGCATATATCTATATATCATTTTCACTGACAACATATATCTACAGTTCTCACATATCCAATTTCCTCCTGTCCTCACCTTACATTTCACTCATTCAAGAAATAATTCCTCTGCCCCTACCTCATCCTCTCCACTCCACCTTCACCTCTCTACCTTTCTACATTTTTTTTTTATTCTAATAATTCTTTATTTCTTTCCATGACATTACTTTTGTTATTACCATCGTCTTCCACCATCACCACCACCTTCATGAGAAAACACTACAGCAAACACCACCACCACCACCACCATCACCTTCAACCATTTTCATCAACACCAAAACCGCTACCACCATCTCCACCATGGCTTCTACCATCCCCGCCGTCATTAATATCAAAGGTGGTGTACATTGTGTGGTAAGAAGTTTGCTTCCCAACTTCATGATTCTGGGTTCAATCCCACTGCAATGCACCTTGGGCAAGTGTTTTCTACAATAGCTTCAGGCCAATCAAAGCCTTTGTGAGTGAATTTGGTACACAGAAAGTGAAAGAAGCCCATCTTGTGTGTGTGTGTGTGTGTGTGTGTATGCGCATGTGTATTTGAGTTTGTTTATTTGTGTATGTATGTTTTTGTGTGTGTGTGTGTGTGTATGTGTGTGCTTGTGTGTGTGTGTGTGATACATACATACATACATATATCTTTGCGTGAGTCTCTGTGTCTGTGTTTGTCTCCTATCACCACCTGAGAACTGATGTTGGTGTGTCCATGTCCCCGTAACTTAGCAGTTTGGCAAAGGAGACCAATAGAAAATGTACCAGGTTTAGAAAATAAAATACGTACTGGGGCCAAGGTATTTGACTAAAATTGTTCAAGGTGGTTCCCCAGCATGGCTGCAGTTATCACTGACTGAAACAAGCTAAAAATAAAAGATAACCGATTAAGTTAACTTATTTATTTGAGTTCTTATCCAGTTTGGTTTGAGCTGCCTTCTCATGTTTTGAAATTGATCATACTAGTAGTACCAGTAATAATCTGGTGTTCAGTATAGTAACCGTGCATTTCCCTTCTTCAACAATTCCATATATATGCTGCATGCCAGAATAAATGCCTTGTGGTATTTGTTCTGGCACTTTTTTTTCTGAGTTCAAATCCCACTTAATTCAACTTTGTCTTCTTTCTTTTTTGAGGAGATCAGTAAAATAAAGTACCAATTTAAGTGCAGGGGCTAATGATATCAACTTATGCCCTCCTCTCAAAACCGGAGGCCTTGTGTGTAAATTTGCTAGGATGTGTGTGGCATTGTGTTCTTTTTTGTTGTTAGGTGAGTACAATCTCTTCCTGGTGTTGTATTGCATCAGTTTCTTTTATTATGAGGTCTGTTGCAGTCTTTTGTTGTATTAGTGTTTGTAACGTGTGTTGTTTGTGTAATGTGAATTGTGTTCTTCTATTGGGTAAATAGCCTACTGGAGATTGTTTATTTTATTGGATATTTGCTATAGAGAGCATGTCTATATTTGTAGATTGTTTTGTCTGGGTTGTATTACTGAATTGATAGTGTCTTGCATAGGATGTGGGCTGTTCTTAGCAGGACTATTTTTTTGGAGTGTGTAATATTGAGGGGCAGGCATAGCTTCTACACATTTTTTCATATGCATTTTTATCATGCCCACTGTTCCAGTTATTTCTGGTATTGTTTTCACCTTCATGCCCCACATCTTGAATACTTCAATTTCAAGGTCTTTATACTTCAACAATTTCACCACTTATTTTTGGACAATATTTTGGTCAGAAGGGACAGCAATGTCTATCAGTAAGCTGATGTTTTTTTTTTTTTCCGATCCTTGATTATTATGTGTGTGAGATTGCTTTTATTTCTTTGTCAAGTTGAACAGGCATGTCCCAGATGCTTGTCACTTGGTCGTTGTTATGTACCTTGTTTGGCACATGTTTATACCGTTTATTGTTAATTTTTATGTTGTAGTGTCCACACATGGTTCAATGGATATAATTACTTACTCAGTCATGTCTGTATGTATATTCAGATTTGGCAAGGACTGGACAGCCAGAGATGTGGTCAACTGTCTCATTGTGCTGGTTGTACATTCTGCATTTGGTGTTAGGGTCTGTTTTCATTGTTTTGCTTTTATAGTTGCTTGTAGTCAGGCATTGATCTTTCGGTGACTTCTGCTGTGAAGCAGGGTCTAACAATTTTTTCAGTTTCAGCTTTGAGTCCTGCATATCCTGACCTATGATATGACTTTTATTCATCTATTAGCACCATATTTGTTTATTTTATTTTATGATATTAGGCATGCAGGAGTGGATTTTGTCACCATTGTTTTAGTGTGAGGTTTTAGAACACTAACTTTAGCTTAATTTATACCTTTTTTTACAATTTCTGTTGTTGGTTGTCCCTTGTCTTCATAACTAACAAAGAAGAACCAACACATTTTGTAGTTATTTGTATTAGGTTTCTATTATTCTACACTAGAGGTTTCTGTAGTTACATATCAGATGAGTTCCAAAAGTTTTCAACATACAGAAAGCCATACCTTCCTGTATTTAAGGTAAACATAATCTTCCTGTTTCAAAATTTAGGTGATGCATTCTAAATATAGTTATTATTCAGGGGTGGTAGGTGGGTTCTCTGTTTAGTCTTGTTAATTTATTCAGTATCTAGCTTAAAATAATGTAATTATAAATCATTACAAGACAAGCTATGGTATTGATGCCTATCAGCTTATATTTTGTGCATTTACATCTACTTTAAGTATTAATCCAACGTATCTGGATTACCCCTTCTTAGCCTGTACTTTCATTTCTGTGTTTTGTGTTCTCTGCAGTTCATTAAATGTTAAGTTTTATCTTTGTTTCTGTATGTAACATGATGTTAGTTTTCTCAATTTTTCCCTATTCAAAATTCTTACTTTTTCTTTATTTTACCAACCTAAATTATATATTAGTTCCTCTAGTAAAACTACTTGTAGCAGTGTTACTGTGTACTTTATGTAGTAGTGTTTCTAGTTGCCTATACTTTAATCTAAGGTAAGGTTGTATAAGATGTTTGAAGAGAAGCACATTTTAGAGTTTGCTGTTTCTTTATCCTTGGAGATTAAGTCAGTTTCCCCTCAGTGAGCCAGTCAGATATTTTTCTAGTTATTTTAGCATGTTACTGATTGTTTTTGTTGGAATATTTCTTTGTTAAGTATTGTAGCTGAAAGTTTGGGATTTTATCATTTCCTACTACCTTCCAGCTGATTACTTTTTATCATATCTTTGCTATTACTTGAGTTGACAATGTCTCCCGCAACTGCTGTTTGTTGTTTTGAATAGTCTTCATTGTCAATCTTTTGCTGTCCACAATACTTCTCCCCAGAATTATTCTACTTCTTTTGCTGCTGGTGCTACATTGATATCTATTTAACCTAAAACAATTTTATGAAGAACAAGAAAAAAATTAAAGTCAAACTGTTTTGTTCAAACAATTGTTGTTGCTTTTCATACCAACAAATTCTTTGTGATTAACGAGGATCTTTTGTTTCAGGCATTCTTTGGTTTTATATATTTTTACTTTATTTGTTTAGCTGTATTTCTATGGTATTTGTCTCTTTTTTATTAAAAAGAAATTTTTGTCAGTTGTGTCTTTTTGTTATTGATTTAATTTAGATTCAAGAATCTAAATCGTTTTATTTATTTATTATCTTCTTACTGTATATTTTATATATTTTTTGGTTGTATTTTGATATTCCTACATGAGAAGATCTGAGATAGCACCAACTTCCCTTTGTAACTGCTGCGTCATCTAACACATACATTGTTTGCTTTATCTTAGTGATATGAAATATGTTTCCCTTCTGTGAAGTGCAGCAATGTATATGAAAACTGTGTGAGCTAAGTTTACACGTTTAATTATTGTTGCTATTTTATCTCTCCTTGGTCCTAAGGAAGATTTACTAATTATTCTAATTCCTTAACTATTTACACATTTAGATCGCTGTCATAATTTCTAGCTTTAGAATTATCCATTCTTCAACTTTTCTCATATTCCTTTTCGTTTATATTTGTGTTTGTATTGATCAAGTTTAGTTTTGATATGCCAAATTTTCTTTTGGCAATCAAGGTTTTTAATTCATTTTCCATTTTTATTCATTAACTACTGTGTGTAATGAGAGATAAGTCACTACCAAATACATAAGAACACTTGCATATAAATTGTCTTCTAAACCTTACTCAGGGCTCGAAATTCACTGTGCCACATGTACATGCACAGGCATACACCAAATGACTGAATGTGTACGATAGTTTGGTTGTATCACTCCTCTGCCTATATGAATATTGACATTGTTATATACATTGATGAAGTCATGCATGAATAAAACATGAATGCTTGAGCAGGATTCTGCTACAAAATAAACATACCTAGGTTGATCCACTCTCATGAATATATATGCACACACCTTCTTGAGTGTGTGGAACATTTATATATATACACGGTTTTCTGTCAGCTAGTTCTAATTCTAATTCACATTAGATGCTGCATATATTATCAGTCAATTAGGACTGGTGATTTAGAAGTGCAGATTGGTCTGTTTGTTCCAAGCATAAATCATAGAAATACATTGTTACATTTTCAGAATGCTCTCAGCAATAATAGAGATTATTTCAGTTAAATGTGTTTATTTAAATGCAACTGCAGGCAAAATTGCAAACAGTATTCATGAAAACCAACGTGGAACTTATGTGAAAGTCAAGGGCTGAAGCTAAAATATTATAAACACAAAGCGGAGTGGACTTATATAAAAGTATTCTTTAATTCTTTTACTTTTTTACATGTTTCAGTCATTTGACCAGCACCTTAAAGTGTTTTAGTCACAGAAATCGACCCAGGACTTATTCTTTGTAAGCCTAGTACTTACTCTATCAGTCCTTTTTGCTGAACCGCTAAGTTACAGGGATGTAAGCACACCAACTTCTATTGTCAAGCAATTGTGGGAAGATAAACACAGACACAAAGACCCGCACACATAGATTTATACACACACACACACACACACACACACACACACACACACACACACACACACACACACATATATATATATATATACACTTACATACACAATGGGCTTCTTTCAGTTTCCACCTACCAAATCCACTCACAAGGCTTTGGTTGGCCTGAGGCTATAGTAGAAGACACTTGCCCAAGGTTCCCCACAGTGGGACAGATCACAGAACCATGTGGTTGAGGAGCAACCTTTTTACCACACAGCCATACCTGCGCCTATATACTGTATATTTTAACAGCTTACATTCAGCACACATTATACTATGTGTATGCTCTCTGAGATAATTTTGTTTTCTATATGTGGCACTTGCTTCTTTATGAGTATGTGTCTTCATTAAATAAGCCAGTCAGTTGTGATCCAAAGTATAATTTCTCTCCAAATTTTGTCCAAGCTGAGTGTAAAATATTCATGGAATTTGTAAACATATTCCTGTCATGTTCACTTATGCCTTTTCGATTCCATTTGTAAGAATTAAGGAGTACAGTTCCATTCTGTATCTAAATTATCATTTGCATCATGTACTGCTTTCTGTTTCTAGTTTAGTAGAATTTTGCACAGTCCATTTTTCATGTTTATTGTACATCAGATACAAGTTACACTCAACCCTGTTAACCTTTGGCTGAAGGATAAAGTAGTTTTCATTTGTATTGTTTGTCACTTTTTATGTGTGGAGGAGAGGCTGAATCTATCTGATGTTAATTTGATCTGTACTCTGTTAGGTGCATGGCTCAGTGGTTAGAGCATCGAGCTTATGATCGTGAGGTTGTGAGTTCGAATCCTGGACTGGGCTGCATGTTGTGTTCTTGAGCAAGACACTTTATTTCATGTTGCTCCAGTTCACTCAGCTGTAGAAATGAGTTATGACGTCACAGGTGCCAAGCTGTATCGGCCTTTGCCCTCCCCTTGGATAACACTGGTGGCGTAGAGAGGGGAGGCCGGTATACATGGGCGACTGCTGATCTTCCATAAACAACCTTGCCCGGCCTTGTGCCCAAGAGGGTAACTTTCTAGGTGCAATCCATGACTGAATGGGGTCTCAACTGTTAGTCAGCAGACACAGTGCAAACTAGAAAAGCACTCGGAGAGTGCAGACCTCCGCCAAGCAGCTCATTTCCACCCATATACACGCATGCTGAAAATCACCCAATTTCCCAAACCAACGCCAGCAAAAACATAACCTCCTTGGCGGGGTTAAAAAAAATAACACAGCTATATGATTTTAAAAAAATAACCCTTTAAAAACAGGAATCATCTGAAGCAGTTATAATACATTAATGACAACAGCAAGCTAGTTTCCCAGTGGTGGTGAGATTTTTCAGTCGATCCCAATAGTCAAGGCTTGTCATGTCATCCTCTGCAGACCTCCACCAAGCAGCTCATTTTAAGATAGATACGCAAGTAAAATTACTGATAGAGAAACGAAAATAAACTTTGGAAAGAGCAATGCCACCATAGGTTAAGTGGAAACGATGAACGTGTTTTCAGGGGAGATAATCAAAGAACATAACATTGTAATAGTTCATGTAAAGTAAATATAACAAATGAAAAATCCTTCAAGAATCCGTAAAAATTCACGGATCACTACCAAAATTTCGTCCCCTGTTTCTTGTGTCATTGCCAACTTTTCTTGCAAGTTTCATCAAATACCGTTCACAACTTTTTGAGTTATTTTGCGGACAGACGGACAAACCAATGCCGATGAAAACATAACCTCCTTCCTTGGCGGAGGTAACAATCACCATTAATATCATTATTATTGTTAATATTAAGGCAGTGAGCTGACAGACTAATTAGCATGCCAGGCAAAATGCTTAGCAACATTTCTTCTTGCCTTAAGTTCTGAGTTCAAATTCTATCAAGTTTGACTTTACATTTCATCCATTTGAGGGTCAATAAAATGAGAACCAGTCAAGCAATGGGGTTGGTGCAATTGACTGGCACCCTACTCTCAAAATTCCAGGCTTTGTACCACTAGTTGAAAGGATTGTTGTTATTGTTGTTGATAGTTTCAGAAACATGTCATGTTTCATGGAATATACTCTAAATTTTGGCAGCATAGTAAGTGCCATAAACTTAGTGCATCGCTGCTGCTTCTTCTTCTTCTTCTTCTTCTTCTTCTTCTTCTTCTTCTTCTTCTTCTTCTTCTTCTTCTTCTAACCCTTTTGTTAGCATATTCCTACTGAGATGCTCTGTGTTTGTTTCAATTAGTTTTAAATATAACAAAGAATTTAGTAAAATAACTTAATTATCATTAAGCTAGTGATATGAACATAAATTGTGACTAAGGTTTTGTGGAAGATTTTTATTCAAAACTTATGAAAATAAGACATTTGTACTATAAACCCAAAGGGGTTTAAGGCAGGTCAGTATCAAATGGGTTAATGGTCATTTTCCATGCTAACTTGGGTTGGACCAAATGAATGTTTTAAGTTTTTCTCAGAATTCTTCGACTTCCCTGACATGATACCAAGAAGAAAGAGCTTACAACTATATAGAAGATATGTCTTAAAACACAGAGGGAGCTAATTTGCATATTGTTGTTCATTCAGAAAATTAATAAATCATTTCATTATTAAAACTCCAGTAGTACAGGATGTAAGGCTAATACACTAACAGTGCTGTTAGTTAGATACTTATATCACACAGGGAAATACTGGATTATATTCTTTGAGTTATTTACCACAGCATGATCATATATATGCATTTCAACACATAGGTACATACACTTTGGTGTGCTAATCTCCTGTTGTGTTGGTTGTCTTCTAAATTTCATAACAGTTATCAGATCCGTATCAATATTCAAATTAGGCCCCCTGTGGGAATCTAAGAAAAACATTTTCTTCTGTAGCCATCAGGTGTTATGTATTTTTTTCTTAGTATCATGGGGACTGAAGTTTCTTGAACTCTGATGAGAACTTCAAAAACAATATAAAGTGTAAGCTGTCAGTTTGGTGTACAGAGCAGATATTTTGCTGTGTATATCAAAACAAAATGTCGGTATAGAAAGCAAAAAGTTTGAATATCCTTATATATATTTCACATGAATTTTATATTTGCATTAAACATTGGTGTTTGTGTGTGTGTGTGTGTGTGTGTGTTTCAGTGTTCCGAATTTCCCTATTTAATTTCATACTTTAGCACACAGACACACACACACGTGGTATACATATTTTTTATTTTGTCTTTCACTCTATCCTATGTATATATTAATCAGTTTTTCTATTCTACTTTTTGCATACCTGACAAAAAAACCCTGTGAAAACTGACCTTGCCTGTGCTGCTGCCATGTAAAAAGCACTCAGCCCACTCTGTGGGGGTGGTTGGTATTAGGAAGGACATCCAGCTGTAAAGACCGTACCAAAACAGGTATAGAACTATGGTGAAGGCTTCTGCCTGGCCAGCTCCTGTCAATCCATCAAACCCATGCCAGCATAGAAGGAGGACGTTAAGCAACGGTGATGATAATGATGATGAGCCACTAACAGTTTTGAACAAGTCAGAGTGTTGGAGTCGCACTCATCATCCAATGAAAGGGAAAAAAAAAAAGAAAAAAGAAAGACAACAAAACCTTATTTAAAAGCTATGATTGTGTTTCATGACTCAGATTTGAAAGCTCAAAAGATCAGGTGTGCTTTTACAATTATAAGTCAAGCTTTTAATTCATACACGCATATAATATGTGTGCAATGTGCGTGTGTCTGTGTGTGTGTGTGTGTGTGTGTGTGTGTGTGTATGTGTGTGTACATATGTATGTGTTTGTACATGTTTGTGTGTGTGTGTGTGTGGTCTTTTTACATCCATTTTTCCATGCTTGCATGTCTTTGATGAATATGCTATTTGAGGCATTGTTTAACGACCAAACACCCTTGTGTGTCTTTCTTGTAAAGGAATCATTTATTTCACATGGGCTTCAAGGCACAAATTACCTCGATGATTTATTGATAGGCAAAAACTGACAACAACAACAACACCCACAACACCCATGACACTTTTATATAACCAATTGCAGATGTAAGCACACACTTGCATGTAAACACAAACACACAAGTATGTATAGAATGCTATTCTTTCAGTTTCTGTGTACCAAACCCATTCACAAGGCTGTGACTGGTGCAAGGGCCATAGTAGAAGACCCAAGGTACAGCACAGAGGGGACTGAATCTGAACTCACATAGATGGGAAGCTAATTTCTAAGTCAAACAACCATGCCTTTGCTTATGTGTGTGAGTGTCTATGAGTATACATATATATATATATATATATACATACTAGTACATCTCTCTCTTTCTCTCTCTCTCTCTGTATATATATGTAAATGTGTGTGTATATATAATGTGCATATATATATATCATCATCATCATCATCGTTTAATGTCCATCTTCCAAGCTGGCATGGATAGGATAGTTGACAATAGTCAGCCAGGTAGAAAATCTACCAAAAGCTACTGTGTCTGTTTTGGCAGGGATTTTACGGCTGAATGCCCTTCCTAACACCAACCACTCCACAGAGTGAACTCAGTGCTTTTTACATGACACTGGCACAGGCAAAGTTAGTTTTGGTAAGATTTTTACAGCTGGATGCCCTTCCAGATACCAACTATGTTACAGTGTGGACTGGATGCTTCTAATGTGGTACCAGCACTGGCAGGGTAACCAAGTAACTCATGAAACAAACAGAGGCAGAAATAAGTATCTTGCTATAGAAGAGGTATGTGGTTACTCAGTGAGCGAGTAAGAGAGAGAGAGAGAGAGAGGGGAGATAGAGTGTGAGAGAGAGGTACAGAAAGAGGTAAGAAACAAGTGTGCTGATGTAAAGGTGATACTTGGTTACCTAGTCCGAGGAAAAACAAGAGAAGGAGAGAGAGAGTGACCAAAGGGAAAGAAAGAGAGGGAATAAGAAGCAGTAAAAGTGTAAGAGAGAGCAGAAGAGAGTTGGTGTAGTGCTAGAGCATGCTCACAAGTAACAAGAATATGAGTGTAGAACCTGGTTAGAAAAATGGAGAGTAGGTATGGGGGAGAGCAGTGATACAGTGAGCAGAGCAGTGAAGGCAAGAAAGGAGATTGGAAAACAATCATAATGTATGAGGAGAAAATGTGAGGAAGAGAAAGATGCAATTAGAAGAGGAGTTGTAGTTTGAATTCTTAGGGTAAAAAGTGTGTTGTTACATGTGGGTGGGACACAACTCTTCTAGCATTCAGTTTCGTGGACAGGTCTTCCCTAGGACCTCATATTGCCAAACATCTCAGTCTACTGTCGTTTTCTCCATCAGCCCCAACATCCTAAGATTGGTCCTCACCACTTCATGCCATGTCTTCCTGGGTCTCCCGCTTCCACACGTACCATCCACTTTCAATGACAGGCACTTCTGTCTGTATAGATATACATACATACATACATACATACATACATACATACATACATACATACATACATACATACATACATACATACATACATACATATGTATGTATGTATACATATAATGTGCTTGTGTGTGTGTTTTGAGTACAATGTACTTACTGACTTTATATTGTTATTTTTCTAACCTTCCAGTTCCTTTTGATGTAGAAATGGTTGCAGCTGAATGTTAGATAAAAAAAAGATATTGTTTGTAATTTTCTGTAAAAAGAGGCTGATTTTAGAGATAAACCCATTATCATGTATGAACACACACACACATACACTGGTGTTTATTATCTTGGAAGTTTTGTGTGTATTTAAAACAAACCAAAATGATTGAACAAGTTTTAATTTTATTTACCCTCTCAAATGTTTGGGTTCCCACTGAATAAAGAAAGCTTCTTCTGAGCCTAACTAGAAAAATATTTAGTTCGATGTTTGTGTTATCTACCTGCTATTTACCTAGTTATACAGAAGCAGATAATTTTCCACCCACAACCACCCCAGCCAGGGACACAGCTGCTGTAGTGGATATTTTAAGTGTCTGATATTTACAGCACCTTTGTCTTTCCATACATCAATACATCAACATATGCTGCATCTGAACACATCATCAGTGATATTTACTTGAGTAATTAGATGTTTCAGGCCTTTCATTATCAGACACCTTAACCCAAGCAATCCCGCTGGAATTTAGTAAGCCCACCTAATGATCAGTTAGCATTAACTCTGGTAACACTGTCGCTTACAAGGCTAACACCTTCTGATCCAAAAACACCTGGAGAAAATCTCTGCTGTCTTCACAGCCAGTCTGATATCCTTCTGCTTACTGGTATGTGTTGTAATCTCTGTAAAGGGACTGGTCTGCAAACCCTTTATATCTCACCTCAATTAGATCACATCTCAATTGCCAATCATCGATTTGGCATAACTTCACTAGGTAAAGACCTCGATTCAGTCATGAATGCATATTACAATTAATATGCTGGTATAATGTACTGGTATACATTAAAAGAATCCCTTCAGTCATGAATGACCATGGGATTGCACCTAGAAAGTTCCCCTCCAATGGACAAGTCCAAGCAAGGTTGTTTATGGAAGACCAGCAGTCATCCAAGCCTCTCCTCTCCATGCCACCAATATTATTCAAGGGAAAGGTAAAGGCCAATAAAGCTTGGTACCAATGATGTATCTCATTTCTACTGTTGAATGGACTGGAGCCCAAAAACACGACACAGAGTCCGGTCAGAAAATTGAACTCACTACCTCATGATTGTGAGCCCAACACCCTAACCACTGAGCCATGCACCTCCACCATAATTTCACTAACTCAGCATATTTTCTCCTCTTACTCTCATTTGCTTCCTTAATACAGTTATCTCACGAAACGGAAAGTTCTAACAGAACCTCCTTAAATACTATTTTCATGGTGGAACAACATATATATTTCAAAACGCATGAGGAAGTAGATTATGTTTTGTGAGTTGAGAATATTGTGGGTCAGTAAATTAAGCACCAGTGAAACACTGGTGTCAGTGTAATCGACTAGTCCCCTCCCCACAAATTTCAGGCCTTGTGCCTTTAGTAGAAAGGATTATCATCATCATCATCATCATCATCATTATTG
Source organism: Octopus bimaculoides (assembly GCF_001194135.2). Classification (NCBI taxonomy): domain Eukaryota; kingdom Metazoa; phylum Mollusca; class Cephalopoda; order Octopoda; family Octopodidae; genus Octopus; species Octopus bimaculoides. Next base: position 33,281,904 of record NC_068990.1, on the reverse strand, counting down.
TTGTTATGAAGAGAAGCATGAGCAACAGGAGGAGCAGGAGCAGGAGGAGGACCAGCAGGAGGGGAGGAAGTGGAGGAGGAGTGTGGTGGTGGTTGGTGTTGGTGATGGTGATGGTGGTGACAGTAGCAGCTGTGATGATGATGATGATGATGATGCCACAGGAAAGTCAGCCCATTGAAACTGACCCCTTTCCAGCTGCAGACTCCAGTAAAAAATATCAGATATGAGTAAGAAAAGTGAAATTAGAAAAACAACTATTTGGAAGAAGTTTACTATAAATCTACTTCATACTCGGGTTACCTTCATTTCAGGATCTTTTTTTGTTTTTTCAGAAGTTTAATACTATTAATACAGTGTCAGCCAGTTAGAACAATGTACAATAGCGACCCAAATTATATTTCTGTTTCTTAAGAAGTAGAACACAATACAACAGTTTGCACACAATCATGCACAGTGGCATCAAAATTTATATAATTGCATTAATACTAATCATATAAATGACAATACCTAAATAAATGAATTTTTTAATTAAAGAAATTATTATTCTTTAAATTAGTCTAATGAAGAAAAAGTTAGTATCTAATTAACAATCAAACTTTGTTCATTTAAAGCTTAGCAATAATATCTCAGCAGACTGACATTGCTAATTAATATGTAAATTACTACCACCACCACTCACATATGTAGTTTCTGAATGAGGAATCATGGATATAGTACTGTTGTAGACTGAACTATTATGATGAAGGTCACATCATATTGGAAAACTTGTACAATTGTAGATAGTAGAAGGAAGCCTGTACTATTGTAGACAGTATCACCATAGTAGAGGTCACATTCTGTAGTTTCTAGCATTTTAGTAGAGGTAACACTATACTATTGTAATCTGTAGTACTGTCATTGCGGTCCCACTTGTACTTTATATCTATTTTGTATTTACCAGAAACAAAAGAAACTACATTCTAAATCTCTTAATTGATGAGATTCACTTTGAACACAGCGATGCCAGAAATTGCTCAGTAATTCCTGTGTAAGCTGTTGTTTAACCCTAGGTCAATCCTGATCGACCTGACCTGTGATTAAAAACATTCCAGTCATAACCATCCTATTTTTCAGGCATTGTTTACCTAGGTCTACATTATCTGGTGTGTTTTTAAGTTTGAGGAATTGATTGTTGTTTCAAACAAAGGAGTGTTAGCATATAATCAAATATCCAAGAACTAATGTATTATTCCATCTCTTCATCTAATCAGACGTTTATATATTGCAAATATTTCATAGTATTTCAGGGGTAGGATCAGTGGTGTACTTAGGAGCAACTGCCCAACCTAACCCAACAGATTCTTCAAAGGTGGCACCTTTTAACAATTTTTTAATTCATTAGTTCCTTCGTTTTTTGTTTTTTTCTTTAGTTGCAGTTTTTGCCTTATATTCTTGAAGGAGCTTTCTGGAAAAAACTTCAATTTTCATTGCTTTAGTCAGTCAGGCTGTCTGTGTTGACCTCCTTGTTCAGTTCTCTCTTATGTGGTGGTGGTCTTTGGCATCTGGGTAATTAAGGACAAGCCATGATGTTATAATCTTCTCTCTGATGTTAGCCAACCTTGTAGAGTTTCATCTTCTTCATATCACATGTCAACCTATGCATATTATAGCCTATGAAATATTTAATATAAGTGAAATGAGAATGCATCTACACAACTCCTTTATTGTTCACTGAAATTTAAAGATGAACTCATCATTGTTGCCCCAAATCAAATCATTATGATATATTCTTATCCACTGCTACTGCTGTTTGTTGTGGCATAAACAAACATATAACTGGTTCCTAGGCTTGCAGTAAAATATGGCCACCTCATAAAACACCTGTAGGTTACTATCCATTACATACCCCTAAAGCACGTTTGAGTTTTTATTTCATTTTATTGTAAGATTATGTCATGTCTATTGTTAACATTGCTTTGTAAAGCTATCATAGATTTTTTTTCTGAGATAGAATGCCATGGAGAAAAATGCTAAGAAGAAATTATCTGGATAGGACAGAAAGAAGATGAAAGAAGGGGAAAAAATCTAGATAAAGAATTACAAAATATATTGGAGACTGAATGCCTACTTTTCATTCAACAAGCACAACACATCAACTGTGCTAGAGACAAAGTTCTCCAATGACTTGTTATTAATCTCCAACTGAGGTGGCAGAGATGGTGTCCAGGCGGTTAGCATTGTATTAGAGTTGGAACCATTTAAAATCTCACTTGTACTTGCTATGAATAGATTAGAAATTTTAACAGACATATAAACAGTCATCGCTCATACTCAATCAGAAATTATACCTGAATTTCTTTTATCTAAAGACATGATCATAGAAATAATGAACACTTACAGAATGGCATTTTCAAGTGTCAAGCAACTGGCCACCAACAATATACTTACATATTTATTGTTTTTAAATAAACATAGATTTATGAGATTACAATAAAACTTATTGATTGCGTTTTGATTTTAAATACAAAATATTAAATACTTACTGAATTTGAAATTATTTCCAACATGTCTTTCAACCTCTTCTTCATGTGTTCACATAACTTTATAACCTGGCTTTGACCCTGGTTGGGCTGTGTAATTTTATATACTTTGGTCCACTTAATTACAAATTAGTAGGTACTCCTCTGCAGATATCAGATTTAATGTGAATAAATCAGTATTTCTCATAATAATGGTCAAAAACTCTGAGAAGTATGAGCCAACAGGGAACAATTTCTTTTTAGCACATTTTATGGGAGATCTTTATTGTAGGATATTTGGATGGTCAGAATTAGAGAGTTTTTATGTGTATGTGTGTCCTGTGTGTGTGTATTAATCAAAGTATACAATTTTACAGATCCATTTCAGCCAAAGTTAACATTCAGTTTCACATGGGATGTTAGATGACAGCATGGTTCAATAACACCATGTGCTCTTCAGAGATGGGAGGTATGGAGAAAATGTGTGCAGTATTATGGAATATTTCCTTATCTAATACCCAGTGTAACACCTGTTGGTGAGATCAACTGATATCATCATCATTATTGTTTAACATCCATTTTTCATTCTGGCATGGCTTGGATTTATAATACAGTATATTTTGATTGACATATATTTTCTTATGCATTTTCATATATTGCATATATTTTCTGATTTATGAATTATTAGATAACTTTTTGCAAGTGTGTGTGTGTGTGTGTTTGTCAGTCTATCCAGAAAAACTATAATTCATAGTTTTACAATGTGTGAACTTATGATATCTAAGCTAGTTTGATAACACACACAGATTGTTCTAGTTCTTATGTCACTTCAGTAAGTTTTCTGTTGATTAAAAATATGTACATACTCATGTATTTGAGTTTTATTGTTCTTGTCTATTCCATCAAATCTGTGTATGAATGTATGTGTATGTATGTATGTGTATGTATGTATGTATATATGCATATGCATGTATACAGACATACTGAATCAACTCCTCTAATGCCACCCCCCCTGTATATATATATATATATATCATCATCATCATCGTTTAACGTCCGCTTTCCATGCTAGCATGGGTTGGACGATTTGACTGAGGACTGGTGAAACCGGATGGCAACACCAGGCTCCAGTCTGATTTGGCAGAGTTTCTACAGCTGGATGCCCTTCCTAACGCCAACCACTCAGAGAGTGTAGTGGGTGCTTTTACGTGTCACCCGCACGAAAACGGCCACGCTCGAAATGGTGTCTTTTATGTGCCACCCG
>NC_068990.1:33263005-33276742 GCF_001194135.2 Octopus bimaculoides | reverse complement strand
CTGTTATATATATATATATATATACACACATGTGTGTGTATGTATGCATGACCTGCTGACAACACTCTAAGAAAACCCTACTTTTCTATCATGCAAGACCCTTTGAGGTGTTTCCCTGAAACAAAATATTACAGCTAATTCTATTCATAATTACTGTTATAGACATCATTTTCTAAAAGTGTGTATGTATACATACATACATTTCTTTGTGTGCATATGCATGTATGCATATGTGTATGTGTGTGTGTGTACTGGTATATATATGTATATATAGGCATATACATACATATATATATATATATATATATTTATATATATATATATATATATATATAACGTATTTATGTATTCATATATATATATACATTTATTTGTTTATATATATATGTGTGTGTGTGTATATCTATGTATGCATCCATCTATCTACCTATCTCTCTATCTATCTCTATATATATGTAGAGAGAGAGAGAGAAATGTGTGTGTGTGTGTGTGTGTGTGTGTATATATATATACACATATGCAGTATGTGTGCAAGTGCATGGCAACCAAAATATATTCTTGACCTTTCTTGACATCTCATCAGTTATGCTTTACCTCAAGTCTATTTCTATGCGAAGATTCTGAAGAATTTCATAGAATCCTTATTGAAATCCTGTGTTGATAATAGATTTAGATTAGCAACTATGGGTGGTGCTATACACTGGGCAATTGAATGCATTCGTTATATGAATGTAGGATTTTAACTGAAAAGTTCTCCTATATAGAGAATGATTTAATATATTTTCATGTATGAATTCTATTTACTAAATTTCTTCTCACTGCTTTTTCTTCTACTCCTTCATAGTAGTTCTATATACACATTTATTGATGCAAATAATGTGTCCTATATAGAGAGAGATAGAGAGAGAGACAGAGAAAGAGACATATACATATATGTGCATACATTCAATACATATGCATATATACTTACATATGTACATGCATGCATACATACATACAGGCACACTGAAAAAGAGGCCTCAAGTTGTGTGTGTGTGTGTGTACAGCTACATGTATTTAATTTGTATTAAAGTGTCTTACACTCGATATTATCATCATTGAAAATGTGTCTTTTTGTTGGGCTTGAAGCAAATTCTTCTTCAATGTTTGGTGCGAATATTAAAAACACTTTAACTTCTATGTGAAACTTATGTGCTATAAATTTTATTGAAATTGCCAGCACGTTACTAACTTTAGCTTAGTAACTATCAAAATGAACAGCTCCAACAACAACGGCAGCAGCTAGTAAATCTCACCAAGCATACATACTCAAGATAAAAATCTAATTAACTTATAATTAGATAAATTATCATTTATGCATTTCTCATATATTTTTCTTTTATTCATTTATTTCCAATATATTTTTGATAGCATTGCTTTTTAAGAAATATTGAAAACTTAATAACTAATAATATCTTTAGTTATTAGTGGCAACCAGATTTATTTCCAAGAATTCTTGTTTTACTTTGGATTTTTTTAGTTTTTGTTTTTGTTTTTTTTTGCATTTTTTTGTTGTTGTTGTTATTATTCTTTGTAAAGGAATAAAGTTCAGAACTGTGGTGAAGGTGGAGGGTAATAAGATGAAAATGTTTCTGTAATTAGAAAAATAACAATTTCATTAGAATTTAATGACACCTGTTATATGGAAACTGAGTTAGAGTAAAGCACATCTGTGTGGTTTAATGTTGAATACTTATATGAATGGAAAGGGTATGGGGTACATGTGACTTAGTTTAACCTTTGTCTGTATGGGAAATTTAATGTGAAACATATTGTAAATCAAAATTGTCATTTGTGTATCATGCTAAATGTATATACACAGTATCTTTGTGTGAGAAAAAAGAATTTCATAGACATATTGTGTTAAAAGTACAATATATATAAGAGCAAAGTGAATATCATCCTAGCAATGATTAAGCAGAATGATAGATGCACTTCACCTTGCATGGAGCTTATCAACACTGCGCCCTCATTCATCATTTGCTGAAATGAAATTTGTGTCTTGGTATATAGGAGAAAGTGAATAGCACATTCATTGTAAAAAAATTAGCTAGGGTGTACTCAATAAATTTTTCACAACCCAGCAAGCTTTTTGCAGTATCAGTCAGTACATTATTCATTGTTTCTTATATATCAAAGCACAAATTCTGTCATAGCAAGGGACATATGAGTGGGCAGTACTGAGAAGCCCCAAATAGGGTCAAACATGATATGACAATATTCAGCTTGCTCCAATATGTATTGTGTTCTTAACACAACATATCTTTCAAGAGATTTATGTTTCAGACAAAACTCATGGCATCATACCTTTCAGTGGTGTGTAGACATTTAATATGATACACAGATGCTAATTTTAACTTAATACTGTTTCATTTGCATTCACCAAGTATATTATAAATTTTTATCATTATTATCATTATTATTATTATTATTATTATTATTATTATTATTATTATTATTATTATTACCATTATCATCATCATATAAAAGCTATAACCTGCTAACTTAATTAGCAGTTTGAGTGTGTTGTGCTGAGCATACTAATTACCATATGAACAATTTTTGCCTGTGTGTTCTGTTTTTCATTTTTTTTATTTCAAGATCTTCATATTTCTCAAATTTCTCAATTTCTTCAATATTTACTGTACTATCATACAGTATTGCATTGTCTATGATTTAACATTTTTTCTTTCTTTCTGGTCTCTACAATCATATGTGGTCTCCTTGCTTCATTGGCGTGATTAGTTTTTATGGGAAAATTTCCTGTAATTATCATTCACCCTCATAGCCTATGGTTCATGTCCATACTGCTTTGCCATCAATTTGAATTTATAAACATGACTAACATCCGAATGCAATCTTTTAATGACACAGACATACCTGCATTCATACTCATTTTTGTGCTAGCTTACAGCATTCACTTAAGAGACAGTTAAATGTTTTTATCTCCTTTTCTACAGATTCTGTGTTTGCTCTCTGACTGCATTTTATTAATCATTGTCTTTATCAAATTTGTTCTATCTTATTTCTAAGTAGCTATTATCAGTTTCTCATTTCAGGTTTCTATCTATCAACCACAACCAATTCTTAACTTCTAATGTCCTTAAGTTTGTGGCATGAATTGGTTATAATTGTTATAATTTCTTTTCTTTCCAGCTATCTGTCCTGTCATTCTTCTTTCTGTTCTTGGATTCTCTCACTGTTTGAAATGACTTCTTTGATATTTCTCACTGAAGATAATATTCTTTCTTCACCACACACTGCATAGTTTTTCAAACCCAATATTGGAGCAGTAAGATGGTGTCTTGATAAAAGCACCAGTGATTGTGACGCCTTAACACCATATTTCTTTTTGTGTGTGAAATGTCAAATAAAATTATTATCACAACTGTCTTAATGAGATTGGATATTATAGGGATCATTTCTGTTTTCTGTCCCAACATTCCAGTTATCTCTATTTCCAGATCTTTATATTTGTATAGTGTCACCATTTCTTTTAAAGATAACTTATCTATCATCTGTTTACGACTGAAATTTCTGTTTGAAAGCACTTCCTTCTCTAATAATACTTAATGATATTATCTAGTGGATTAGCCTTTATTGCCCAATCAAGGCTAATCTGCAGTTTCTCAAGGCTAGCTGAGCATCTATTATCTTTGGTAAGAACAGAAATATGAAAAGTGTAAATATAACATTTTAGATAATAATAAGGAAATGTGTTAAACTTTGTATGTGTTAGTATTTATGTATGCATATATTTGTATGAATGGTAAGTAACTTGCTTACCAACCACATGGTTCCGGGTTCAGTCCCACTGCATGACACCTTGGGCAAGTTTTTTCTACTATAGCCTCGGGCCAACCAAAGCCTTGTGAGTGGATTTGGTAGACGGAAACTGAAAGCCTGTCGTATATATATGTATATATGTATGTGCATGTGTATATGTTTGTGCGTCTGTGTTTGTTCCCCCAGCATCACTTGACAACCGATGCTGGTGTGTTTACATCCCTGTAACTTAGTGGTTCGGCAAAAGAGACCGATAGAATAAGTACTAGGCTTCCAAAGAATACGTCCTGGGGTCGACTTGCTCGACTAAAAGGCAGTGCTCCAGCATGGCCGCAGTCAAATGACTGAAACAACTAAAAGAGTAAAAGAGTATATATGTTTGTATAGCTGAGTGGTTTAGAAAATCAATTCGCAATCATGAGATGGCAGGTTTGATCCCAATGAATTTCTCACGAATGTATATTGACCTGGTTTCAACCTAAAAACAAAACTCTTTCATTGGAATATATTTTAGCAACATCATGAGGCTAACTTATGTAAGAATCTATATTTTCTTTTTCTCTTTTTAATTTAATCTTGTCCAGTCACCTGCTTTGTTGCAAGGTTGTAAAAGAAGGTATCTTGTTTTTTTCATCATCCTTTAAGTCTTGAGGTCTTGCAGAATTTTTCTGTCCCAGATATCATGATCATTTGTAGTGTATGAATTAAGGAGTTGCTTTCTTTCCCCAAGAACCCAACTTAAGCCATATTTTGCTCTAGATGGGTTGGTAAATATCCTTTTGTTCTAATAATAAGTGGTATGAAGCTAAAAGTGTATCTTGGCTTTACAAACTCTTTGTCAGTGGCCCAAAGATATTCTCTTTCTCTTGTATTTTTCTAATCACAATGATGCCCAGGAGGCAGCTGATTTCCAAAACAGAATATATGTTTCCTATACTGTTGCACACAACAATATTTGGACAATTGTGGTTTAACTTGGTGGCTGATTTAATTCTTTCCACCAATATTTTTTTAACCTATCAGTCTCAATATAGTCAATATCGTCTGTTGGTGTTTTCTAGTTTGTTAACTTGTACAGACTATGTACAAGGGGGTTCTGAAAAGTTCCTAGCTTTAAGGATATCACAAAAGGCCTGGTTGGAGGCCAAACCTGAGTTCTTTTACAAAGCTTAGAAAAACTGAAGGACTGCTGCAATAAGTGTGTGAATCTGAGCGGAGAATATGTTGAATATAATCATAATTCACTGATCCTCCTGTATTTTCTCTTACCCAAAACCAGGAACTTTTCAGCACCCCCTCATGTGTGTATGCTTGTACATATGTATATGTTTGTGTGGGTGTGTATTTATACATATTTATGTGCCCTCATATACAGGGGTCCAGATATGAATGTCATTACATATGTATCTTTTATGTTTTTGTACACAAGGATATGTATATAGTTAAGTATGTATGTTTTTATTTAATATTTATTCAAAGTCTTCTTTGCAAAATTCTGACCATTCACTGAAAAAAAAGGAAGAACATTTTTCTCCTGAAACCTATGCTGTTCCAGAAATTTATGAATATGGGAGTGATTTGATATATGTGTGTGAGTGAATGTGAGGACCAAATAAGTAAAGGGGGTACATATTTCTTGTTTCTTTAGTATGCCAATGTGTATGATTACTCTGTGTGTGTGTGTGTGTGTGTGTGTGTGTGTGTTATTTCTTTACTACCCACAAGGGGCTACACACAGAGGGGATAAACAAGGACAGACAAACGGATTAAGTCAATTATATCGACCCAAGTGCGTAACTGGTACTTATTTAATCGACCCCGAAAGGATGAAAGGCAAAGTCGACCTCGGCAGAATTTGAACTCAGAACGTAGTGGCAGACGAAATACTGCTAAGCATTTCGCCCTGCATGCTAATGTTTCTGCCAGCTCACCGCTTTAGTGTGTGTGTGTGTGTGTGTGTGTGTGTGTGTATGTGTGCACGCACGTGCGTTCATGCGAGTGTATACTGCATGTCCATATGATTATATGTGCATACTTATTCCAGGAAACTTAATGGGGAATCTTGGGAATATTTTATAAATTTTCACAAATCATTTGGATTTGGAGGACGGGAATCAGTATACTTTCTTCTTTCTTGGAAAACTCCTGTATTTCCAGATTTTATGCAACTTTCATCTTTTATAGTCCAGTGAATCTGTAATGAAAGGAACAAATGAAAGTTCAAAGTCTGGACAACAAGGGTTGTATGTTCCATACTTCTTCATACGTTCTTTTTTTTCCTCCAACAAATATAAATGAAATATTCACATCCACACATGTATGTATTCATGTATGCATGTAATTTATATATGTTAGTATGTATTCATGCATGCATTTACATATATGTGTATGTATTCATCTACTTATGTATGTATGCATTTATGAATGTATGCATACATAAATGTGTGTATGCATTGCTATTGCTTCATTGCAATGTATGGTAGCTAACATTGGACAAGTTGATATGTTCAACAGTTTCGACAGCCTAACTGACAATTATTACAAACCATAAAAAAGTATAGATTTTCTGTTCAAAGTGGTTCATAGTGAGATAGCCATTTTATTTTCTGTGTTTTAGAATCTGGTTTAGTTTTATATGTTAACGATAAGAATTGCAGCTCAACATTTTATGATTCTTTCATTGCTTCACTGATGGACATACATAATATTTTTGCTGCTACCATAACCCCCAGTGGTACAAAGCAAATAACTATCACTTCTGAAACATCTCTCACGGGATCCATGGGTCTGATCCTTAAACTCACTTCATTGTGTTGTACCGAAATGCCTGATTTGTATATTAACTCAAGTTTTGTGTGATATTGTATGTTATTTTAGTGATATTCCATTTCACCATAGCATAGTATTAACGCCTACCTTTGTGGAGGTGCAATGGCCCAGTGGTTAGGGCAGTGGACTCGCGGTCATAGGATCGCGGTTTCGATTCCCAGACCGGGCGTTGTGAGTGTTTATTGAGCGAAAACACCCAAAGCTCCACGAGGCTCCAGCAGGGGATGGTGGTAAACCCTGCTGCACTCTTTCACCACAACTTTCTCTCACTCTTACTTCTTGTTTCTGTTGTGCCTGTAATTCAAATGGCCAGCCTTGTCACACTGTGTCATGCTGAATATCCCCGAGAACTACATTAAGGGTACACATGTCTGTAGAGTTCTCAGCCACTTGCACGTTAATTTCACGAGCAGGCTGTTCCATTGATCAGATCAAGTGGAACCTTCGACGTCGTAAGCGACGAAGTGCCAACAACAACAATACCTACCCTTACAATAAGATGCTGGAAAGTCCCTGGCTTTCGGAAAAAGAAAATATAGGAGGATCAGTTAATTATGATTCACACACTTATTGCAGTGGTCCCTCGGTTATTCTAAGCTCTGTAAAATAACTCAGAGGGTTAGGCTTCCAACCAGGTCTTTCACGATACCTTTAAAGTCAGAAATTTTTCAGTACCCCTTCATATGTTTTTACAATTTCTACAAACTTCTATAATGTATACAATTATAATGTATAACGTTTAAAGATCTCATATGGTTTTAATAGCAATCAATTGTTTCCTGAATGAGGCAGAGTTGAGTGTCTGCATCTTTTATTCACCACAATATTAACATTTATCAGCTTAAACTGTTCAGTTAAACAATCATAGTGTCAAACTTTCAGTTTCTCTAGACTTAGTGGCATTTTCAATGTTTGCATTCCAATAGTTAATGATAGAGATTGGTGTGACCATGTAGTAAGTAGTTTACTTCCCAACCACATGGTTTCAGATTCAGTCTCAATGTGTAGAGCATTGAGCAAGTGTCTATATCCTCAGGCCAAATGAAGCTTTGTGGGTGAACTTGATAGATGAAAACTGAAAGAAGGCTATTTATTATATGTGTGTATGTGTGTATGTGTGTGTGTGTGCGTAATATATTCATATTTGTGTATGTGTGTGTATGTGTGTGTATTTGTATCTATGTAAATTTGTCTTTGCCTTTGTGTTTATGTTTATGTGTGTGTGTGTGTATGTGTGCGTAATATATTTATATATGTGTATGTGTGTGTATTTGTATCTATGTAAATTTGTCTTTGCCTTTATGTTTATCCCCACTTCTGCTTGACAACTGGTGTTGCTTTGTTTATTTCCCCATAATTTAGCAGTTCTGCAAAAGGGAATAAATGCCAAGGTTTAACAAAACAAGTTCCAGGTGTGATTTGTTCTATTAAAACACTTCAAAGCAGTGCTCCAGCATGGCTGCAGTTCAATGACTGAAACAAGTAAAAGATAACAGATAAAGTTGCAAACACCACTATGTGCACAATCATTTTAAATTATCAATGGAGGAAAACTAGATATCTAGGGAATTTGGGATACTATAGGGAAAATAACAGTAAGGGTTGGTGACAGGAAGTGCATCCAGCTGTAGAAAGTCTGTTTCAACATGTCTTATCCGGCTTGTGCAAGTATGAAAAAGTAGCCATTAGAACAATCATGATGACAACACTAATGACAAAACAACATTTATTACACACACACACAACACACATACACATACACACACATACACTTGTGTGTGTGTAAAGCATATTTCCCATATTTTTTTATATATACAAACAACATATATCACATATACAACAGATATTATGTATGCAACAGTGCTGTAGGGAATTATTTTCCAATATTACATTTCCTTATAATCACCAAAAAACATTATATTATTTACTTTCAAAACCAGATTTGTAACATACTTCAGGCTCTCCTGTAATGGGTACATCTTACACACACACACACACACACACTGCTTTTTCCATCATTTTTGATTATTGTCTTCAGGTTTGTTATAATGTTATTTCTTTTCTCTTAATACAATAAGTCTTACTTAAAGCAGACATACACTGTTTTAAGGATTCAAATATTTCTAGCACCATTTTGCTTTCATTCTTTTGTGTGTATGTGTACATACACATATATATATATATATATATATATATATACATATATATATATATATGTATGTATGTATTATGTATGTATGTATATATATATATATATATATATATATATATATATAAGTATATATATATATGTTTTGTATGCATTTACGTATAATTATAATTATATGTATGTCTGTGTGTATGCATGTATTTTCTTATCATATATTACATTGTGTTACTACTATTAGAAGTTGTCACAGCAATAACTGGACTAATACTACATTTTCCTTAGCAAATATTTACACAATATGTCATCTCATTTTAACTTATATTCACTTGTTTTGTAACTTGTTTCACACATTGGACTGTGGTCCTTCTGGGCTCTGCCTTGAGGGGTTTAGTCAAACATGTCTATACTAGTACATACTATTAAGCACTTCGTACTTATTCTATCACTCTCTTTTTGCTGAACCACTAAATAATGGAAATGTAAATAAACCAACACCAGTTTTCAAGTGGTATTTGGGTCAAACACAATGACATACACATATACACAAACACACATGCATATATATGTATATATATTCATATATATATATATATATATATATATATATATATATATATATATATATATATATATATATATATATATATATATATATATATATATATCAATAATAATAATTGCTTTTAAATTCTCAATCACAGAATAATGCTAATAATATAGCCTGAACAGGATAAACTATCCCTATTTTGCAGAGAAAAGTGTGGGTGACTAGCTGTGGACTCGAACTCACATCCCCGTCATATCGCTTTATATATCTTAATTTGCAGAGGAATTTGTAGTGGGTAGTTTAGCTTAATCGGTCAAAGCATCGTCACATGTAATGACGGGGATGTGAGCTCGAGTCCACAGCTAGTCACCTACACTTTTCTCTGCAAAATAGGGATACTTTATCCTGTTCAGGCTATATTATTAGCATTATTCTGCGATTGAGAATTCAACATCACTTCTTTAACTTTCTAAAAAGACATCTCAACGCTTCTAAAAGCAAACTTCATTTGTTTATTTACGTTTGTCGTAATTTGAATTTAATAATAATAATAATTATTATTTCTGGCGAGTAAGATACACAATAATAATAATCCTTTTTATTATAGGCACAAGGTCTTCAGTTTTGTGGAAAGGTGGATAATTGATCATATCGACCCCAGTAGTACTTAATTTATTGACCCTGAAAAGATGAAAGGCAAAGATGACCTCAGTGGAATTTGAACTCAGAATGTAGCAATGGACGAAATACCACTAAGTATTTTGCTCAACATGCTAACAATTCTGCCAGCTCACCGCCTTAATAATAATAATAATGATAATAATAATAATAATAATAATTATGGCCTGATGCAGTACCAGGCAGTGGCTCTCATGGCTTCTAATCTTAACTGATTGGAAGTGTTATCATGTACATTGTTTTGTCTTGGTATAAAAGATGGGCTACTGCAAATATTCTGCTCAATACTACAGATTTACTTGTCAGTTGTTTGACCTTAACCAGTTGAGCATGTCCCTTGGTGGCTGAGGATATGTGCATCTTTGATCATGAGCAGAAGTAGTGGGAAAGCATCATAGCCATGTGTTGAGAAGAATTCATTGGGGTTTGGATAATTCACCTTTAGAAACATGGATGTTTTGTTCAATATCTTTAAACAACCCTTATTCAGAGACCTTTTGAGTGGGATGGGCTACTCGACCTGAAGAAAATTCTAACAGAGACCCACCAGCAAGGTCATGCGCTGTTTATCTTGATATGAGATCATTATATTGCACACATACGGTTGTGATGCATGTGTCTGGTGTACTCTTATCAGACGGGTAGTAATGATGGGTATAATGGGCTACATATATTTTAACCTAGTGTCACTTTGATGGCATGTGCTGCTCTCTCACTCAATAATAATAATAATAATAATAATAATAAGGGTTATTATGAAGTGGCATAGCATTACCATTAATTCCATTTAATATATACAGCTTTACATAGACCTACACATGTTTCTACAGCATCAATTAGTAACCATTGTAATTGCAACCTTACTATAATACCAGTGCAGCTTCTTCAGGGTCTTCACTTTAATATCCCTTGATTTAACTGTTTCAAGTTTTTCATTTATCTACTTTGCATTGTGTGATGTGAAGTTGTTCATTAATTTAGACACGAACAACCTTCAAATAAAGTTTTGATTGGATAATCACTTATAGCCCGTTATTTCAAAATATTCTGTTGTTTAAATGTTTATTTCTCATTTATACTGAGCAAAAGAGAATTTTCTCATATGCCAGCATCTTAAGGCTTTTGCTGTCTAGAATTTATTATATTACCCTTAGATGCAAAAATTTGGTAAAATTCTTCTAAACAAAGGTCACATTTATTCGTTCCAGGCCTGTATGATTTTGCAGTACTAATATATATGTGTGTGTGTGTGTGTGTGTATACCCAACAATTTCCTTTCAATCTCCATCTACCAAATCCATTCATGTGGCTTTGGTTAGCCCACGGCTATAGTAGAAGACACTTACCCAAGGAGCTAAACAGTGGGACTGAACCTAAAACCATGTGGTTGGGAAGCAAACTTTTTACCAGATATGCTTGAACATATGTTGTGATGTTTTATATTTCTCAGAATATATTATACTTTTAATTATTTTCTGTTCATGGTCAGTTCTTCTTTGACGCTGATAACAACTATAATGTGTCTGTATGTCTTAATTAATTTACAAATTAATTTAGAATTTTGTTGCTATCTGATTAAATAACATTGTTTGTATTTATTGGTCTTCAATGTTGTTGTTATATAGCCCCAGGTCAACTTTGATCTAGCAGCATTCCAGCCATGAACATAATTAATCATCATCATCAGCATTTAACATCTGTTTTCCATACTGGCATGGGTTGAACAGTTTGACAGGAACTGGCAAGGACAGGGGCCATATCAGGTTCCATAGTCTCTTTTGGCTTAGTTTCTATGAATGGATCCCCTTCCTAACACCAACCACTTTTACAGAGTGCTTTTTTACGTGGCACCCACATCAATGCTTTTTATATGGCATCAGCAACCACACCAATGTTTTTTATGTGGCATCTTGGTTTTAGGATCTCAGTTCTGTTGTGGTGGGCAGGTCTTCTTGAGTGCAGCAATTCACCATATTTCTCGGTCCTCTGTCATCACCATTCTAAGGTTCAGCATTTTGAGATTGGCCATCATTACTTCGTCCCATGTCTTCCTGGATCTCCCTCTTTCCACAACATCCTGTCTTTTTGTTGCTTTTTTATGTGTATTTTGACTACATTAACTAATGGGTCCGTTTATATTCTTTAAGATGGCAGAATTTGATTTGTGGGAGATTTGGCTGCTATTTCTAGCTGGATGATCGACCATGCAGAGACTTATTCATTGGCTCATATTTATTTACTAGACATTATTGTTTAACTCAAGGTCATCCCTGATCTGATCAAGCAGACCTATGATTAAAGACATTCAAACCATGAAAATACTGGTTGTTTTAGCAGGATCTAGAACCATTTTATCCAATGGGTTCTTCTCTCTTTCTCAAAACTGTTGTGCATTTTGAGGGAAATTTGTACTGCTATTTCTAACAGGTTAACCAACATTAGTGCGGATCCACATTGGTTCTAATGTTTGGAAGATAACTTCAGAAAAAAAAAAGCTAATTATTTATAAAACAGTTTGTGATATAGGCCATGCATTAATTAGAGTTTCATAAAGTTTGTAGCTTAAAAACAAGCAGTATAGCTGATTAAGCAACATAGCATTGAATAGATTAGTATAAAAACAACAAAAAGTCTTCAAATGCATAGACACAAACACAAATGTACATAGATACAGGTTTAGATGCTTATATGTAGATACGTATGGGTATCTTTCCACGCAATACTACAGGCTGCTGTTCATTTGAGAATCTCACTGCACATCCTGACTGAAATGGTGTGTAATGTTTTGCATAACAAAATATGTTGGTTACGTTAAAGTCAGTTGAATCCAGAAATTAAATTATTCTGTGACACCATCCACTTGGTAATTAACAGTTAAGTAGGTGAGTGTATATTTAATGATGAGAGCAATAAAAAATGCCAGCATAAGATCAGATATATGGTAAAATAGAAATAATAAAGGTGATTGAATTGCTAAGGAGAATGTAGAGAAATGTATATTTGTTGGTATAGTGTGAGGGAATTAACAAAGAATTAAATTATTCTGAGATGCCATTCACATGATAATTAACATTTAAGTAGGTGAAGGTATATCTAATGATTCTGATTTAATTACTAATGTTTCAGTAAGTTCAGGTGAAACTGCTCAGAAGCTTTCCAAATGAACAATGCATGTAGGAGTTGTCTCCCATCTTTACCAAGTTAAAGCTAATTAAATATTTGGAGTTGCATCCATATGTAACTACTAACTTCTATACTGAACACTAGATAATGTAGTTCAAGGTACACTATATCTGGATAAAAAATAAATTGGTCACAGCTGGGATATCTCGGATCATGGATCTTGACCAACTTCACATGGGGCTAACAAAAATAATAAATTTCTCACACACAGGCGCAGGAGTGGCTGTGTGGTAAGTAGCTTGCTTACCAACCACATGGTTTCGGGTTCAGTCCCACTGCATGGCATCTTGGGCAAATGTCTTCTACTATAGCCTCGGGCCGACCAAAGCCTTGTGAGTGGATTTGGTAGATGGAAACTGAAAGAAGCCCATCGTATATATATATATATATACCGGAGTAAGCACATGAAATGTGCAACAAGGTGGAAAAAAGAGTACTCAAATACCAGAGGTAGAGTAATATGCTTTATTTAAAAGCAGCAGAAATATAACAAAAAAACCGTTACTCTGAGTTTCACGTTCCCGTT
>NC_068990.1:33262148-33262859 GCF_001194135.2 Octopus bimaculoides | reverse complement strand
TATATATATATATATCAGTGGCGTGCAGTCTCAGCCATGCAAGCTATGCGCCGCATGTTCTGTTATATAATCGAAAAATTAGATAAAATAGTTACTTTCTTGCAAAAAATAATCCATCCAGTTTTCGAAATATTCTGTCTCCCCTTCCCCTCTCTCAGTGACTAGTAAAAGCTTTGAGAATCCAGCATATAGACACTCCCTAACTCCCTATCTATGTTAGTTTGTCTTTCCTCCCTTCTCTTTTCTCTCTCTCTCTCTTAGTGACCTGTCAAAAGATATGCTAGGACCGATCTCCCCTTCCCGTCTCTCAGTGACTAGTAAAAGCTTTGAGAAGGGTATGCAATGAGAATCCAGCATATAGACACTCCTAACTCCCTATCTATGTTAGTTTGTCTTTCCTTCATTCCCCCTCTCTCTCTCTCTCTCTCTCTCTCTCTCTCTCACTATCTCTCTCTCTCTTAGTGACCTGTCAAAAGATATGCTAAGACCATAACATATATATTTTGTACCCCTTTGTCTCTCTGTCAGTGATTCCACAAATTTATCATAGGAAGTAATGCTTTCTGATAATAGCATGACCCCCACCTCTCTATCTCTTTGTTAGCTGGTTCTGACCGGAACTAGAGCAGTTCTCAAGAACTGCTATAATTAGCCATAATTCTTGGAACAGCCTGGCGGTAAGTTTGAATCTTTTATCCAAAACATCTGTTT
>NC_068990.1:33257089-33260207 GCF_001194135.2 Octopus bimaculoides | reverse complement strand
ATATATATGTGTGTGTGTGTGTGTGTGTGTGTTTGTGTGTCTGTGTTTGTCCCCCTTGCATTGCTTGACAAATGATGCTGATGTGTTTATGTCCCCGTCACTTAGCGGTTCGGCAAAAAGAGATCGATAGAATAAGTACTAGGCTCGACTAAAGGCGGTGTTCCAGCATGGCCACAGTCAAATGACTGAAACAAGTAAAAGAGTACACATATGAATATGTTCCAAGACTGTGCCACATCAAACCTATTGTACTCAGTACACTTTAACCGTCACTATCACCATCTCCCTCCCCTCTTGTACAACCAGTCATGTCCCCTTTCACTCTACCTGGCATTATACTCTTGCTCCTTTTCCCCTACACATCCTGTCTCTCCCTCTGTCTACTCTACCTTTTCAGTCATGTTGCCTTTCTATTATCACTCTATTCTGTTATTCACTTTATCTTGAATGTACATATTTGCCTCAGAATATTAAATACCCTTATTACTGGTCATTCTTATAACTTATCCCTAACATTGATGCCTCTGTCTTAGTCTTAATTCCCCCTCTCTCTCTCTCTCTCTCTCTCTCTCTCTCTCTCTCTTCCTGTAAAGAGCCTGGTAAGTTAGCAGACATGGGGTCAAGTGGTCCCTTTAATAATGTTGAACCTCTACTACAAGAAACTGCTCTGACCTCCCCACTTCTCTCACATAGTTTAAACATCCTTTAGCACAAAGTTACCCCTCCTCCAGTATTCATAGTTCTTTGAGCTGCCTGGTGACCTGAATAGTGTAGATGACTTGAAAAAGTACCCAGTACATGTAAAGTGGCTCATATTAGGAATGGCATCCAAACATAGAAACCGAGCCAAAGCAGATGTTGGAGCACATTGTAGTTTTTGGATTCATCTTCCCCTTTTAAACCATCCAACCCGTGCCAGTATGAAAAATGGACATTAAATGATGATGATGATGATGAATCACCTCTGTATTTTTTAGCATACTATTTGATTGCTGTTATACCTAAATCATGAGGAATATTCATGTCGAGGGTTACAACAGCAAAACATCTTTTGGTTAAATGGGACTGGAAATCAATGTCATTCCAAATGCAAGTTGGTATGAATGTGCACAGTAGTTTTTAAATAATATCAATAAAATTGCCTAAAGTATGAGTAGGACATGTTGGTCCAGCTATGGTATGTTTAAGCTTTAAATCTTTAGCTGTAACAATTTGACGTGTTCACCTTTATTCTTTTACTTGTTTCAGTCATTTGACTGCGGCTATGCTGGAGCACCGCCTTTAGTCGAGCAAATCGACCCCAGGACTTATTCTTTGTAAGCCTAGTACTTATTCTATCGGTCTCTTTTGCTAAACCGCTAAGTTACGGGGACGTAAACACACCAGCATCAGTTGTCAAACAATAGTGGGAGGACAAACACAGACACACATATATATATATACATATATACGACGGGCTTCTTTCAGTTTCCGTCTACCAAATCCACTCACAAGGTTTTGGTCGGCCCGAGGCTATAGTAGAAGACATTTGCCCAAGGTACCACGCAGAGGGACTGAACCCAGAACCATGTGGTTGGTAAGCAAGCTACTTATCACATAGCCACTCCTGCACCTCCACACAGCCACTCCTGCGCACAGCCACTCCTGCGCAGAGTCACTCCGGCACACAGCCACTCCACACAGCCACTCCTTTGTTAACTTTCAAGACATTATTAATTTCCTTGCCCCAGGTTTCATATTAGATGCTATCAGTATAATTCTGAGAATAATGCATTCTCTTTCAGAGGGAAACATATTTATAGAGTAAAGGTGGTGCCATGAGAATCATATTTGCTCCAATATATGTGAGCTCTGTAAAGAGGTACTTTGAACAAAAACTGTACAAGACAGGAAAGGAAAACAATGGTGCTATTTTTAGAAGATGTTTAGAGAATTCATAGAAAAGATTTTTTGTTGGCTGTTTTCTAATTTGGACAAAATCTGTAATTACTTGAGATGAATTCAACATCCTTATGAATAATTTACATCAAGCCTTGAAATTTACAAAGGTAATGAGTTCCACAAAATTACCATTTCTCAATACAATGGTAATGAAAAGTAATACCATCATTACAACAATTAAATATTATAAAGACACAGACACAGCTCATGATATCAACGATGCATTTGTCCCAGGAACCACTAATGAACGTACAGTACAATGGTGGTTCAAGAAATTTTGTAGCAGTGACGAAAGTCTTGAAGATGATAAGTGTAGTGGTCGGCCATCGAATGTTGACAATGATCAACTAAGAGCCTTAGTCAAAGCCAATCCACACACAACTGTTCGAGAGCTTGCTTCTGAATTAGACGTAATGTATATGACAATTTCCAACCACATGAAAGAGATTGGATAAACAAAGATACTTGAGAAATGGGTGCTGCATGAATTGAATAACAACCAAAGAAAAACGCCATTTTGAAGTGTCATCTTCCTTTCTTTTATGCAACAAGAACGATCCGTTTCTTGACCAGATTGTGACTTGTGATGAAAAGTGGATTCTCAGCTCAGTGGTTGGACGCCAATGAAGTTCCACAGCACATCCCGAAGCCAAAGTTGCACCGAAAGAAGGTCGTGGTGACTGTCTGGTGGTCTGCAGCCGGTCTCATCCATCACAGCTTTTTGGATCCAGGCAAAACCATTACAGTGGAGAAGTACTGTCAGCAAACGGATAAAATGCATAAGAAACTCTGACAACAACAGCCAGCATTGGTCAATAGAAAAGGACCAATTTTTCTCCATGACGATGCTCAGCTGCATGTCACACAACTGACCCTGCAGGAGTTGAATGAATTGGGCTATGAAGCTCTGCCTCGTCTGCCATACTCACCAGATTTCTCACCTACCGACTACCACTTTTACAAGCATCTCGACAACTTCCTATGTGAGAAATGCTTCAAAAACTAAGACGATGCCAAACACGCCTTCAATGACTTCATTGCCACCAGAATGCAGGATTGTTATGCTACTGGCATAAATAAACTTTTTCGCATTGGCAAAAGTGTGTCGATTCTGGTGGTATTTATTTCGATTAATAAAGTTTTGTTTGAGCCGAGATATGTGCATCTGAATTTAAAG
>NC_068990.1:33254635-33256157 GCF_001194135.2 Octopus bimaculoides | reverse complement strand
TATACATATACACATATCTATGTGTATATGTGTATGTGTGTATGTGTATAAATATACAGGATGTGATGGATAAACTGTCACCATTTTATATTCTTAATTTTGCACGTGTGTATTGCTTGTTTTTGATTTTGTCAACTACACAGTATGATAACGTCAGTTGGGCACCATCTGTGAGTAAAACAGAACCATGATGCAATTCACTCTGCCAGAAATTTGGAAACAGCATGCTGTACTGCTTGGCATTCACACTGGAAGCTTCAATATGAACAAGTCAAAGTGTTTAGGTGTCAGTCTAAGGACAGTGCAATCTGATGACATGTACCAACAGTGATGAAAATCAAACATCCAGTCAACATCGTGGTGTTTGGAGTGATCACTAGTGATGACAACGTTATGCCTCCATTCATCTCCCTACGTGGCCTCAGATTCAACATCGAGACCTACATCAAGTGTTTTGAAGAGGTAGTGCTGCTCTGAGTCAAGAGAGTGGCTGCTGGGAGACTCTGTGTCTGACAACAGGACTCTGCACCATACCACGCAAGCAGGAGATCCTAGTCATGGCTGTGAGACAATTTCTGTGACCACAACACCTCTTACATCTGACCACATAACTCCCCAAACTGCAACCCCCTTGATTATTATGTGTGGGGCACAGTTGAACAAGAGACCAACAAAACTCCTTATAACATCAAAAAGAACTGAAGGCAAGGATTCTGGCAGCATTCACCAGCTTAAACGAGGAGACCATCCAGAAGAATTGCAGGAGATTCCGAAGTCGTCTGGAGGCTGTGATTGAAGCCAATGGCAATTTTATTGAATAAATTTACTCTTTAGAATTTCAAGATATTCTTAAAATGCGATGACAGTGTTATTTTTGATTTTGTGTAACTTAAACGACAGTTTATTTACCGCACCTTATATATTTGTAGCTGCAACTACTTTTCTGCACACACACACACACACACACACACATGCATACACACACGCATACACACACACATTATGCATGTATGTATGTATTTATGCATAGCTTATGTGCAGAAGTATGCTGTAAATAATTGTACATTTATTTATAATAAACCTTATTGTTTCATGTGCTTCATGTCCTTATACCTAATTTCAGCTTGGCAAGCCTCAACAATCAACAGAAAATATATTGTCTGATGTTCCTATATTTAGGAATAAAATGCTAAGTGGTGTCTGCCATGGAAGAGGCAAAATCATGCCAAAACACAATGTCTGGTAGTCTACTGACGTCATTTAGTGTATTGGCTTGACAGGTTTATACATATAGAGTCTAGAAAGAGAAATTTTTCTGAATGAGAGCATGTTAAAGTCAAATGTGAAAAAAGGCTTCTCAATCACACAGCTATGCTTGCACCTATATATATATATATAAATTTCAAAAAAAGGATAAAACTCTTTTACAAGAATTTTATCAAGAAGCCAGTGTGTAAAAAAATTCATTTTTTGAGAAGTCCACTGTGTGGCGTTATTATTTTTCTATAATAATGCCCTTTAT
>NC_068990.1:33251009-33254247 GCF_001194135.2 Octopus bimaculoides | reverse complement strand
ATAAGGGTATAAATTATTAAACTAATAATTTATACCAGTGGTTAGCATGAGTAAAAAATATTCAAAGACACAAATATTTTTATAATATATAGGAGTGTATAAAAATCTATACATGGAGAGATGACTACTAAGTCATGTTTTTACATGCTAAAGAGGGCAGTCAAAACCCCAAACCATGGAGAACATTCTTATTTAGGGCACTTCTCACTTACCATCAAAGTGCCCTAAAGAAGAATGCTTTCCATGGTTTAGGTTTTTGACTGCTCTCTTTAGCCTATAAGAAGACCACTTTGTGGTCTTCTCTCCATGTATAAATTTTTATACATTCATATATATATATATATATATATATATATATAAGTTTCACCCAGTATTGGCCCAGGCCATGTCTAACTTAATAACACTACCTGGAAAAAACATTTAATGATGTTTCCTTAGTTTTTCTTTGGCAGCCATAGTCTATTCAGGCAAAGAGTTATTATTTGCAGAGATATATCTGGGTAGTTTATATCAAATTCATTGGATGTATCCGTCCAGGAATCATTTTGAATGTCAAAGGATCTTTATATATCTAATATATAAATCGCGTTCTGTCTGTCTGTATTTTTTTTTTTGTGCACTTATAACTAAAGTATTGTTCATCCAATCATGCTGAAATTTTATACATCGATATATGAGAGAGTGCGGTACTCCGTAATCTAAAAAGATTTTCAAAATTGTCAGTTTTAAAGTGAGAATCGCTATTTTTGGAATCTTTTTGCCCTGTTTCTTCTGCCATTTTGTTTAGATCAGGTATAATTACCAACACATGAACATGCATCATACATCAAAATGAAGCTGGTCCTCTGTGGATCACATCTCTATTTCTCAACATAGTCACTGTTTCTCTCAATAGCAATGTTCCACCTTCAAATGAGAGCATGTATCCTTGCCCCGTAAAATTCTGCTGACTGTTCTTTGAGACACTTCTTCACTACAGTTTTCACTTCCTCGTCACTGGACTATAATCATCACCTAACTATCATCCCTTCGGCCCCATGAAAGAGGGTTTGAGAAGCAAACGTTATTCCAGTGACAAGGAAGTGAAAACTGTAGTGAAGAAGTGGCTTAAAGAATAGTCAATAGAATTTTACGGGGCAGAGATACATGCTCTCATTCGAAGGTGGAACATTGCTATTGAGAGAAATGGTGAGTATGTTGAGAAGTAGGGATGTAATCCACAGAGGACCAGCTTCATTTTGATGTATGATACATGTTCTTGTGTTGGTAATTATACCTGTCCTAAACAAAATGGCATTAATTTTTGACTCACCCTCGTATATATATATATATATATATATATATATGTGTGTGTGTGTGTGTGTGTGTGTGTGTGTGTGTGTGTGTGTGTGTGTGTGTGTGTGTGTGTGTGTGTGTGTGTGTGTGTGTGTGTGTGTGTGTGTGTATACGTGTATATGCATGTGTGTGTATATATACACATATTCACATATTACAGATTGATAAAGACAGAGACTATGGAAGATGTGAAAGGGAAATAGTTGATGTATTATTCGATCTAATGACCACCTTGTTGGAATGTCTGTGGAAATTTGTGACAGAGTCGTTAAGAGAACCCATGAGAGAGATTTATTGGCTATTAATTAAGGAAGAAAGTTAGAGCATGGCGGTAGTGCCAATGGCGGCGGCGGCAGCAGTGGAAGTGGTGGCGGTGGCACGGTGGTGGTGGTGGTGGTGTTTGTGATAGGAGTGGTGATTGCATTGGTTGTGGTGCAGCTTGTCAGAGTCTGGTACCAAGTTGATGAAGTGGTGGAAGAGGACGAGAAGCGTAAGGGTGGAGGGATGGTGGGATGGTGGGGAGAGGAACTATATCATTAATTACGTAAAGATGAAGACAAAATTGATCATACATTCATTCATTAGCGTAGAGGATTGTTAACGATGGAAGAGGAGGAGATTTTTTATTTATTCATTAAGACAGGAGGTGATTTATCTTTCATTCAGCGGAGAACACTTACACTAGTTGCAATTGTTGTTGTTGTTGTTGTTGTTGTTGTGGTCATTGTCATTGTATCAACAGTTATGTGTCTTTTTTTAGCAGCAGTAGTAGTAGTAGTAGCAGCAGCAACAGCAACAATAGTAGTAGTAGTAGTGGTAGTAGTAGTAGCAGCAATAGTTGTAGTAGTAGTAGTAGTAGTAGTAGTAGTAGCGATGGAGGAAGAGAGGAGGTGCTTGGGTTTTTACGTTTGAGGGTAGTGGCATTGATGGTGTTGGGGTTGGTGTTGGGTAGTCGTCAAGGTGATGTTAGTAGCTTTGGTGGTGATGGTGGTTTTGGTAGAGGTGCTGGTGATGGTGTTGGTGACGGCTTGTGGTCGTGGGTGGTGATGTTGGTATGGAGAGAAATGGTGGTGGTGGTGGCAGTAGTGATTTTGGTGGTGGTAGTGGTGATCCATTCCAAACTGTTCATACAGTTATGAAATACCATAAATGAAATAATAATCTATCTGCAAGTGCCACGAGGAAAAGTCAGTTTGAATGTTGTGGTGGCGGGGGTAGAGGGACGGTGGGGGAGTTGGATGTAAGTATTTCATTTTGGGAGAAGTTGTTGTGTTTGAGGGTATCTAGCAGGAATCCTCGTTAATGAATTAATTGTTCGGTTGTATGTATATATTAATTCAGTTTTAGGGAGAGTAAACATTATTGTATTGTATTAGTTAAGAGGAAATGTACAAGTTTAATGTAAACAATTTTAACAATGCCCCATGGTCTGCTGGTGCTCATATTATTTCTTATCTGTGCTTGTGTCATACTATTATTATTACTATTAGGTTGAGGAAAAAAGTTTGTGTGTCATGTTA
Organism: Octopus bimaculoides; assembly: GCF_001194135.2. Classification (NCBI taxonomy): domain Eukaryota; kingdom Metazoa; phylum Mollusca; class Cephalopoda; order Octopoda; family Octopodidae; genus Octopus; species Octopus bimaculoides. The sequence goes on along the minus strand of NC_068990.1, from coordinate 33,251,392 downwards.
AAATAATGCTTTTTTATATACTTTTGTGGTGTGTGTGTTCATTCAGTTCATGTCATGTTCAATGGTGACACATGGGGCACAAACTGTTTCCTCAATTTCAAGCCTTGTGCTTACATTCATCATCATCATCATCATCGTTTAACGTCCGCTTTCCATGCTAACATGGGTTGGACGATTTGACTGAGGACTGGTGAAACCGGATGGCAACACCAGGCTCCAATCTAAATTTGGCAGAGTTTCTACAGCTGGATGCCCTTCCTAACGCCAACCACTCAGAGAGTGTAGTAGGTGCTTTTACGTGTCACCTGCACGAAGGCCAGTCAGGCGATACTGGCAACGGCCACGCTCAAAATGGTGCATCTTATGTGCCACCCGCACAAGAA
>NC_068990.1:33246696-33250302 GCF_001194135.2 Octopus bimaculoides | reverse complement strand
CCACATACAAAAACTAAATTCCTAGTTAACCTGCCTTTGATGTTGCTGCACCTCTTATGTGTCCATAGCTTGCACCGGGTACATCTTATAGAGTTACTACCTACTCCTTTTCTACATACTGAGCAGGGCCATCTACCTGAAGGGGTTTGTGTTTTATCTACCTTCCTACTTATTAGGATTTTGGTTTTAGCTAGGTTGACTCTAAGGCCCTTCAATTCTAGACCTTGCTTCCACACCTGAAACTTCTCCTCTAGTTCTGATAGTGACTCCGCAATTAGAGCAAGGTCATCAGCAGAGAGGAGCTCCCAGGGGCAACCTGTCTTGAACTCCTCTGTGATTGCCTGGAGGACTATTATTATTATTATTAAGGTAGTGAGCTGCAGAATCCTTAGGACAATGGTCAAAATGCTTAGTAGCATTTTGTCTGTCTTTACATTCTGAGTTCAGATACTGCCAAGGTTGACTTTGCAGTCAGTAAAATAAGTATCAGTTGAGTAATGGGATTGATGTAGTTGACTAACCTCTTCCCCCAAATTTCTAGGACTTGTGCCTAGAGTTGAAAGGATTCTTATTTTTGCAAAGCTACTACTTGCTATTTTAGCTATTATTATCAATATCATCCTCATCATTATAAAACCGTTATATGCTAATTTAGTTGGCAGGGATGTTATCTTGAAGTTTGGCAACAATAAGACTCACACAAATTTCAAGAATCTTTCTTAAGGTTGTTACAGAACACAGTATGGTGCTTTTCTGCAGGTGAACAATTTGAATCTGAATTCCAATATCCTTCAGCCTCTTTAAAAAGCAGCCTGAATGTTGTGCCATTTTCAATAATTACCACAGAAACTTCTAGTCATTTTAGGAATATGAAATTACTAGGAGGAGTAGATTCCTAAGCCCTTCACTCCCACCCCTTTTAGTCGCCTCTTACGCCACGCAGGGAACACAGCAACTGCATTCTACTGGTCCCCCACTCCAGTCGCAGGAGAGTGTTTATGGATCATCATCATCATCATCATCATCGTCATCAGCATCATCGTTTAACGTACGCTTTCCATGCTGACATGGGTTGGACGATTTGACTGAGGACTGGCAAACCAGATGGCTGCACCAGGCTCCAATCTGATCTAGCAGTTTCTACAGCTGGATGCCCTTCCTAACGCCAACCACTCTGAGAGTGTAGTGGGTGCTTTTACGTGCCACTGGCACGAGGGCCAGTCAGGCAGTACTGGCAACAACCACTCTCAAGTGGTGTTTTTACATGCCACCTGCACAGGAGCCAGTCCAGCAACACTGGCAACGACCTCGCTCGAATGTTTTTGGGAAGGATGAGTGACTTTAATGTTACTGAATGGGGTATAAAACCAGCATGATGTGGTAGGGGTAAACCAGCATGTGCTCTTGGGCCCCACTACTGGTATTGGGGGTTACATTCGATGCCTTGACCCAAGCATAGGCCAGGGCTCACCTCTTTGAGCGGCAAAATGAATGGAATACCTGGTGTGTATCTTGTTATGGCTACCCACTCCTAAAAAAAGAGGGAATAGGCCTAGGTATGTGTATGTACCACAGAAACAATTGTCACTTTTATCTCCTGCACTTTTTTCATCTCTCAATTCATTTTTGTTCTCTTCCTCTTGTTTTTCTCTTAGCCATTGATTTGCCTTAAATGATTTCTTGGAATAACACCTGACAGTAGATCTTGGAGTTAACTGTACATTTGCCAGACCGTATTATTCAAAAGCTATGGTTACTTTTCTTCTCTCTAACCTTCTGTTTTTTTCTGCATATTTTTTTTTTTTTGTAAGCTTTCATTTTTTATTCTACTAATGTTGTTTCTATTGGTGATGATGATGATGCCATGGTAGTTATTTTGCTGCTTTGTTGTTTTACTTATTTTGCCTTGTGGTATATTGCCTATCACTACCTTCTGAGTTCAAATTCCACTGATGTCATCCTTTCATCCTTTCGGGGTCGATAAATTAAGTACCACTGAAATACTGGGGTGGATGTAATCAACTAGTTCTCTCCCCAAATTTCAGACCTTGTACCTTTAATAGAAAGAATTATTATTATTATTATTATTATTATTATTATTATTATTATTATTATTATTATTATTATTATTATTATTATTATTATTATTATTATTATTATTATTATTATTATTATTATTATTATTAAAGCAGCAATCTGGCAGAATCCTTAGCACACTGGGCAAAATACTTAGTGGCATTTCATTTGTCTGTATGTTATAAGTTTAAATTCTGCCAAGGTGGACTTTGCCTTCTATCCTTTTGTGGTCAATAAAATAAGTACCAGTGAAACACTGGAGTTGATGTAATCAAGTTGGTGAGCTGGCAGAATCATTAGCATACCAAGCGAAATGCTTATCGGTATTTCATCTGTCTTTATGTTCCGAGTTCAAATTCCACCAAGGTCAACTTTCATTCTTTTGGGGTTGATAAATTAAGTTCCAGTGAAACACTGGGTTCGGTAAATTAGGTACCAGTGAAACACTGGGGTTGATGTAAACAACTAGTCCCCTCCCTATAAATTTCAGGCCTTGTGCCTTTAGTAGAAAGGATTATTATTACCTCCACCTTAGCGAAGGTGGAGGTATTATCTCAAGAACCGCTGGATGGATTTAGATGAAACTTTCAGGTATGTTTGGGCTTGCAACTGGTTCAAACTGATTAGATTTTGTGATCCATTTAGTACCAGACAAGGATTCTGAATTGTTTTTCCTGTTTTTTTACTTAAATTTTGAGAGCAGTCAGGTTCATTTTTAGTATTCTCATTTGTGAGAGCAGTCAAGTTTATTTCAGATATTCTCATTTTAAAAATCATTTCTGACTAATCGTTGAGAGGACGTTGGTGTTGCCTTGGCAGAGGTTTGCACTCTCTGAGTGCTCTTATTATTATCATTATTATTATTATTATTATTATTATTATTATTTCCACCACTACTATTTTATCAACTAACCATCACACTGGCAGTGTTATCTCTACCACTAACCAATGCCAACATCACCATCACCTCAACATTCACTTACACTAACACCATTAACTCTAACGTTATTGCAACAGTGACAACCCCCACACCACCATCATCATCATTAACATGAATCAGTTGTCACATTCTGATATTGACCCTTTTACCCCTCTTCCATCGTCAAATGCCTTTCTTTAACCTACACATCATGCTGCCTTCACTGGACAAGCCAGCCATGATCTCTGCTCTAAATCTTACATGGATAAAAATGTTCTTTATGGTGTTGTATTTTTAATCATGAAAGGACTATCTCTCTCTCAATCACTCTTTTCTCTCTTTCTCTCTCTCCCTTTCTTTTTTTATGTCTCTCTGCCTCTGTCTCTCCTCCTTCCTTTCTCTTCTTCGCTCTACGCCCCCCCCCTCTACACACACTGTCTCATCTCTACAAGCTCTTCTCTATCAAATGATGGCAGTGCAGTTTCCATTAATACACACACAAACACATTCAATCATGCACACAATCACACACACACACACATACACACGTTATTTAAACATTCACACCCTCCAAAAACACACACACTCTATCTCTCTCTCTCTCTCTCTCT
>NC_068990.1:33242569-33246647 GCF_001194135.2 Octopus bimaculoides | reverse complement strand
CACACATATGTTATTTAAACATTCATACCATCCAAACACACACACACACTCTCTCTCTCTCTCCCTCTATCTCTCTCTCTATCTCTATCTCCCTCTCTCCCTCTCTTTCTCGCTCTCTCTCTGTCTCTTTCTCTCTCTCTATCTCTCCATCACACACACACACACACACGCACAATCACACACAATCACACATATGTTATTTAAACATTCATACCATCCAAACACACACACACTCTCTCTCTCTCTCCCTCTATCTCTCTCTCTATCTCTATCTCCCTCTCTTTCTCTCTCTCTATCTCTCTATCACACACACACACACACACACACACACCTTGCTTCTTCTTTCTTTGCTATTGGCAGTTATTTTATATTTGATAGGCTTTGTAACATGTGAACCCAACTCTAAACCTGCGACCATTTTTATCGCAGATTAAATCTTCCTCTGGACCAAACAAGGCATCGGATTTCTATGGTTTAAATTCGAACTTGCATAAAATTCTGAAAGACAATTGCTGATAGGGAAATATTTAGTTTTGTCTATCAAAGTCTTCTTACCTTCTGGATATTCTTCCAATGCCAGTCATCTTATTTCGGTTTTTCTGTATATTTTTAGTTTGTTAATACAAAGTACTTTAATGTTATGGTACAGAATGGAATCGGTTGTCAGTCTCAAGTGAGGAATATGTCCCTCAGCAGAGATTAGCAGCAAAACAGTTTATAATCAACTGCAACAGGAAAATGGAGACTTCCTCCCAGATGAAGAACTAATGAATGCAAACAGAAATATATTCCTATAGAATTTCAAATTCTACAAAAAATTTTATATTATTGCTCTTTTGTTTGTTTCTTTGTTTGTTTGTTTTTATCTATTATTCTTCATTAACAAAGCTAGAATAGGTTTTACTTTTCATAAAAGTCGACTTTTTACCAATAAATTGTGAGATAAACAAATGCTTAATGTTCCTCGCCATATGTCATTAATTTTATTAACACTAGCTTTAGCATGGTTTCTATGGCTGGACACCCTTACAAATGTGCTCTTTGCTTCTAATCTTCCGTGAAAACTTGTCTGGCCATGGGAAAATATCATCTTACATGGAAACAGGTGAGGGTTGACAATATGAAGAGCATCTACCTGCAGAAAATTTCCTCAACCAATTCCATCTGACCCATGCAAGCATGGAAAAGTGAGCATTAAAATGATGATGATGATGATGATGGCGATGATGATGATGATGATTCAAATTCCTTATTCTCTTTACTTCAGAATACTGACCTCTGACTACTCCCTTTCCTATTCACTCAGAACATTTTAAAGAATCTTCTACATATAGTTCCATCTATGACCTATAAATTAAACACATTAAAAATGTTCTCTTTCCATGACTAATCTCAAATTAAATATTTCTCAACATGAAATAAATTCAATGTTTATAGCATTTAAATATGCTTTTAACGTATTTAGCCTTGCAGCAACAATCTGAATATGTTTGGTTCCACTTAGCGAAATATTTAATACTTACAGAGTTTTTTTTTTTTTTTTTTTTTTTTTTTTTTTTTTCTTTTTTTTTTTTGTAATTTCACTTAATCTAAGATTGAACAATATGTGAGTTTGTGTGAGTATGTGTGTTTTAAACTAATGGATGTAGGAAACACAAATGACATACAGGAAAGAGAAGTCAAAGTAAAACTGATAAACAGTATAAACATGGAGCCTACATGTTCAGTCTTGGATTAATTCTTCAAAGAAATATTGTAATTATACACTGTTACCATCTTCATAATTGTTTACAACAGATATGTGACAAAATGATGTGGATGTATGAGGTTAGGGTGTGAGGCAAACGTGTAACACAAAGGCTTATGTCACTAGCCATGTGACACTTGATATGTGACACCAGTACATGTATGTGATACTTGATATGTGACACCAGAACATGTAACAATATGTGTGATTCAGAGCATGTATGTGACACTTGATATGGTATGGTCATGTGGCAAGAATGGATGAGGATAGCTGTGTGAAAAAATGCCACACCCTAGCGGTTAAGGGAACCTGTGGAAGAGGTAGACCCAGGAAGACCTGGGATGAGGTGGTGAAGCACAACCTTCGAACATTACGACTCACTGAGGCAATGAATAGTGACCTTTGGAAATATGCTGTGCGTGAGAAGACCTGGCAAGCAAAGTGGCCTTTGCCAGGGGTGTAGCCAGCCCACTTATGAATACCTTTCCTTCATTGGACACTAAGACTCTGCTTGTGAAGACCTGTTGAGGCAAGTGAAATCAAAATTGAACCAAATTCGATGACTGGCACCCGTGCCAGTGGAGCACTAACAGCACCATCTGAGTGTGATCATTGCCAGAGCAGCTGTCTGGCACCTGTGCCAGTGGCACATGAAAAGCACCATTTGAGCGTGATCATTACCAGCGTTGCCTTACTGGCACTTGTGCCGGTGGCACAAAAAAACATTTGAGTGAAGTTGTTGCCAGTGCCACTGGACTGGCTCCTGTGCAGGTGGCATGTAAAAAATACCATTTGAGCATGGCAGTTGCCAGTACAGCCTGACTGGTCCTCGTGCCGGTGGCACGTAAAAGCACCCACTACACTCTTGGAGTGGTTGGCATTAGGAAGGGCATCCAGCTGTAGAAACTCTGCCAGATCAGATTGGAGCCTGGTACAGCCATCTGGTTCACCTGTCCTCAGTCAAATCGTCCAACCCATGCTAGCATGGAAAGCGGACGTTAGACGACGATGATGATGATGATGATATATATATATATATATATATATATATATATGTATACACAATGGGATTCTTTCAAGTTCCATCTACCAAATCCACTCACAAGGCTTTGGTGGGCCCAAGGCTATAGCAGAAGACACTTGCCCAAGGTGTCACACAGTGGCACTGAACCTGGAACCATGTGGTTGATAAGCAAGCTACTTACCACACAGCCACTCCTGTGCTTGAGTATAATTACACATTGTTGACAACATTGGGAAATGACTGTTGCACTCACTGGCACCATTGAAGTCACCAGGGCCACTGTCATCATTGTTCAGTCCCACATCATACTGAGTGAACAGACCATAGTGATCAAAGGCACTCCAGCCATGACTATATTGTCTTTTTTTTATTTTTAACCATGGTAGCATGTGGTTTGAAGGAAATTTAGCTACTATGCCTAATCAGTTTGAATCATTTTGTTAAGGTATCATCATTGAGATTGCAGTGTGTAAATATAACGTATGTGTAAATAATATATGTGTGTGTTGTTACAAAGTACATAAAGAGAAAACAGAAAAATATTTTTAAATTAATGAAAAATAAATGCAAAATGATTAAATACAGTATATGTGTGTGTATGTATGTATATGTATGGATGTATATGTCAATATGTTTATATATGTATGTATGTGCATATATATATATATACATTTCACACAGTGATAAAGAAATCAATACAGAAATATTGATGGAGAAATTATGGAGAGACAAGAAAATGTTAGAAATTCTCCAAGTTAAAATATGTAACACATTGTGTTTTACATAGGCCTCAGTTATTAATTTATTTTGGAAATGTGGTGCGTTGGTAGAATTGTTAGAGCCTGGAATATAACGTTTTGTAGTAATTGTTTTATATCTCTACACTCTGAATTTAAATTTTATTGAAGACAACTTTGTCCTCCATACTTTTGGGATCAATAACGTATCAATAAGAGAACAACAGCCAAGATGCCTTTGGGCTTACAGTATTTGTTTGGGCTCTCTATATTCTGAGTTTAAATTTTTGGCATTGGCCTCTTTATGACGTAAAACAAGACCAACTAACAAATATAGGCCACAATTTAATAACAACAACAACAACAACAATAATAATAATAATAATAATAATAAATGCTCTGATGCAATACCAGGCACTGGCTCTCATGACTTCTGATCTTAACTGATTGGAAGTATTATCATGTATGTTGTTTCGTCTTGGTATAAAAGATGGACTACAACAAATATTCTGCTCAATACCACAGATTTGCTTGTCAGTTGTTTGACTTTAACCAGCTGAGCATGTCCCT
>NC_068990.1:33242246-33242559 GCF_001194135.2 Octopus bimaculoides | reverse complement strand
TCAGTTGTTTGACTTTAACCAGCTGAGCATGTCCCTTAGTGGCTGACAATATGTGCATCTCTGATCATGAGCAGGAGTAGTGGGGGAGCATCATATCCATGTGTTGAGAAGAATTCTTTGGGGATTTCAATAATTCACCTCTGGAAACATGGGTGTTTCGCTCATCATCCTCAAACAAACCTTATTCAGAGACCTTTTGAGCAGGATGGGCTACTCAACCTGAAGAAAATTCTAACTGAGCCCCACCTGTAAGATCATGTGCTGTTTGTTTTGATATAAGATCACCATGTCACTCACATGTGGTTGTGATGTA
>NC_068990.1:33241790-33242172 GCF_001194135.2 Octopus bimaculoides | reverse complement strand
ATGGGTATATTGAGCTTCGTATAATTGTACCCCAGTGTCACTGCTCTCTCACTCAATGATGATAATAATAATAATAATAATAATAATAATAATAATAATAATAATAATAATGGTTTTCGAATTTTGCCACAAGGGCAGCCATTTTGGGTAAGGTGACAAGTTGATTACATCAACCCCAGTGTTTCACTGCTACTTAATTTCACTGCTACTTAATTTACTGACCCCGAAAGGATGAAAGGCAAAGTCGACCTCAGCAGAATTTGATCTCAGAATATAAAGACTTAGAAGAGATGCTGCTAATCAGTTTGTCTTGCGTGCTAACAATTGTGCCAGACCACTTTCAGTAATAATGATGATGATGATGGTGATGGTGGTGATGGTG
>NC_068990.1:33241515-33241780 GCF_001194135.2 Octopus bimaculoides | reverse complement strand
AGCAGGATGGGCTACTCAACCTGAAGAAAATTCTAACTGAGCCCCACCTGTAAGATCATGTGCTGTTTGTTTTGATATAAGATCACCATGTCACTCACATGTGGTTGTGATGTATGTGCCTGGTGTACCCTTATTAGACAGGTAGTCATGATGGGTATATTGAGCTTCGTATAATTGTACCCCAGTGTCACTGCTCTCTCACTCAATGATGATAATAATAATAATAATAATAATAATAATAATAATAATAATAATAATAATGGTT
>NC_068990.1:33234895-33238539 GCF_001194135.2 Octopus bimaculoides | reverse complement strand
GATCAGTAAATATAAAGACTTGCTAATAGAAATTGAAAAAATGTGGCACCTCAAGGCGACTACCATACCAGTGATTGTAGGATCTCTAGGAATGATAAAAAAAGGTACTGAAATCTATTTGAAAATGATACCAGGTTTACCATCTCTACAGGAGGTGCAAAAAATCATGCTAACTGGAACGACTCATGTACTAAGAAGAGCATTATCGCTGTGAAAACAACATCCATTCATGATTTTTTTTTTCTTAAATACATGTTTTACCTATGAATTTGCGTGTGTAAATTGGGAATGCATACAACGTTTCTCTGCCCTAGGTGTACAGAAAATACTCGGCAAGAAATGAGAAAAAATTTGAAGAAAGAAGAAAAAAAAACATAATAATAATAATAATAATAATAAATGAATTTTTTCAGTAAAGCCTCAACAACTAAGCAACGGTTGTGACATTAATTATGTAAATATCTCTTTATCTTTTATTTTCTATATTTTACTTGTTTCAGTCATTAGGCTGTGGCCATGCTGGGGTACTGTCTTGAGGAATTTTAGTAGAGCAAATCAAACTCAGTGCTTACTTTTATTTTTAAGCCTTGTAATATTCCATCAGTCTCTTTCACCAAACAGCAAAGTTATGGAAATGTAAACCCACTAACACAGATTGACAATTGTTGATGGGAGACATACAGAGACACATACGCACACACATACACACACACTCACACATGCACTCATACACACACGCATGCACACACACTCACACACTCTCATACACACACATGTATTTGTATATATATATATACATACATATATAAAGTTATTAAATCTCACCAGTTATTGTCCAAATAATTGTAACAATTTAACACTATTAATGACATAATGATATATATATATATATACATATATGGAAAGAGCGGGTCGTATTTCCATGCAGGAAAAAATATAGGAGAATTTGTTTTTGAAAATGCACTAGCATTTGAAAAATTTGGAATCGTTTTTAAATAAATTTATTTACATACATGCCAAACTAGTTTCAACAATTTTTTGTTTATCAATAGTATAAATGTATATAAAACAATGAGGTTTTAACAATTCAAAATTGCGAAGTAGAAAACATGTTTAAATGATTAAATGTTCACAAAATTCAATGACAGGGTTAGATGATATCAAAAATGATTGGTGAAGAACATAAAAAATGTGGATTGCTAAAAGTTCAATCATAATGAGTTATTATAGAATACATGGACAAGAGAGAGAAATAAGAACAGAAAAAAGTAAAAAAAAGGGTCTTGATTTTACAATTTCTGTCATCTTGTGTGTGATTCTTTTTCCCATAGAGTACAGGGCTTTTCGCACGCGCGCGCGCGCGCACACACACACACACACACATACACACACACACACACACACACACACACACATAAGGCAGGTCTCACTGCCTGAAAGCAGAATGCTGAAGATGCAAACTCAGCTGCTACTTTAATGTCAGCTGCTACTTTAATGTGTGTTGCTAGCTTACCATTGTCCCAGGTTATATATTTGTATGCAGTTATTACAGCTGGTACCTGCCATCTAATTATTCAAATTTCACATTTGTATCCAGTCTCTACTCTCGACATTGAGTACTATCTGAAACATCTTGCTTGTACTTATATAAACTATACATAGTCACATCCACCTAAACACACAGGCACACACATACAACCATATGATTGCATATATCTCTAGTGTAATAGTTTAACAATTCAACCACTGATGTCTCTCTCTGGTTTAACAATTTAACTTAAGATATCCTGTAAGAAAGCTGTTTTCCATGTGTAGTTTAGTCAGAAGTTGGCCCCACTCACAACAACAAATGTTTTGCTAGACCTTCAAGACTATTAGGAAAACAAATCAAAGATTTTTAAAGACGACCTGGTCTGAATGTTCACAACAGACAGGACACTGCTAAAGGTATCTAAGAACCAGAAAGCAGTCTAGCAGTTGGTACATTCAGTCCAGTGGCCTTCTACACTGTTTTGTCTATCCATTTTGACTCACAAAGTTTTGGTTGATCTGAGGTTATATTAGAAGGTATTTTTCAAGGTGCTCCACAGAACGGTTGAACCTCAAACAACCCATTTACAAAGCAAGCCTTTTACCCATGGTGCCATGCATGTATGGCTAAAATGCAGATGGCAGAAGATTCTCTAAGTCTTCCTATAAGGCTTAATATGATAACAGAACAAAGAGAACAGAAAATTTTCATGTCATTTGTCACACACATACACACACGCACGCACACACATGCACGTACACATGTGCGCACACACACACACACACACACACACATGTATACCTATTGCTGTGTATGCATATATGCATGTACTTATGTATGACTATATGTATCTGGGTGTTTATACATATGTACATGTATATGTATGTTTGCATGTGTGTCTATACGTGTATATATATGTATTTATATATGTGTGTCTATATGTGTATATATATATGTATTTATATATGTGCATATGTATGTATGTATATATGCATATATATATGTGTGTGTGTATGTATGTATATATGTGTATATATATTTGCAGGTATTTACATACATATGCATATGTATATATAATTAATGAATCTCAAAATGATTAATTAAGTTAATTGATAATTTGTTCACATTCAGTGTTAAATCTCATTATAAACATTGAATCAAGGTGTGACACTTTGTTATGTTGGTCATTAGTACAATAGCCTATGCTGCTAGTGCTAAGTCACTAACGAATTATCTGTTATGCAAGAGCGATGGAAATAATCTGTTAAGCATGTGTAATGGAGATTTTATTAAGATAAAGTAGTATAGTTGCAGTTTAAAGTAGCTATTCTTAAGGGGTAGTTAGAACAATCATAACTATTATTGTATGCGAAACATTAACTTTGGGTCTTATCAACAGATATTTTACTCATTTTTTTGTCTGCAGCTGGTATTTATAATGACTGATATCATTAATTATATTAAAAATTTAGCTAACAGAATATAATGCATTGCTTCATAATTCATGTACAGGATGAGAGAGGGAGAGAGAAAGAGAAAGAGAGATAGAAAATATGTGTGTATTTCTGTATAGAAGAGGTGTTATGTCCATTGTTGAAATGGGATTGTGTGAAGTTTACTTGCAATGAATCTGATTAAGATGGCATTTGAAAGATTCTTGTGAAAACAAGAAAACTCGATAGCAATAGAATTTCTTAGAATGCCTTGAAGTTATTGTTCATTCCATGTATGCACTGAGTCTGTTGGTTGCAAATTGAACCCTTGATAAAGGATAGAGTAGAGGGTGGATGGGTGTGGTTATTGTGGCAGCAATGAACCTTACATTGATTGGGTTGGAGAAAAACTGTTTAAACTTGACACTTTGTTGGTTACAGAAAGTTAGAGGTGTCTTACAGGTGACACTTAATATTGATCTCCATCACACACTCACACAAACACACACACACACACACACACACACACACACACACACACATATAAATATACATACATAGGCATATATATAATGATGTCTGTCGCACACAAGTACACTGATATCTATCATACAAATACTGACAAACTCATACAAAGATCTAATCACAGAGACACGCATATATGTATATATATATATATA
>NC_068990.1:33232868-33233948 GCF_001194135.2 Octopus bimaculoides | reverse complement strand
TATATATATATATGTAGTGAGAGAGAGGGAGGTACATACATATGTCTGTGTGTGTGTGTGTATGCATATATATATATAAATATGGTATATATATATATATATATGTGTGTATGGATGTGTATGTGTGTGTGTGTGTGTGTGTGTGTGTGTTTATGCATTCTATTCAGAAAATTCTTCTCTTGAAATAAGGAACTTAGAAAAATTAAAAAGTTTCATTGGAATGAAAAAAGAAAGCTTGTATAACTGAATTTCACTATGAAAAAGTAAATTTAGAGAAATTAAAACCTATATGACAGAGGAAAGGAATTAGGCTGTTTATATGAAAGGTTAGAGTAATTTCTATAGGTTTTGTTTTGAATTTATTTTATTTATCTTGTCTACTATTCTTTTCAGAGAACCTTTCTGTCTATCTATCTATCTATTTAATAAGTGCTTGTCTATCTATCTATCCATCTATCTATCTATTTATCTATCTACCTATCTGTCTATCTATCTATTTAATAAGTGCACTGGAAAAATATACCCACAAAATTCAAGAAATCAGTTCTTTAACATGTCAGTAAACTTGAATATATTATTATTTCAGATATTACATCAGGTATTGTTCAAAATTGGTCTAAATGATTGTTCAGAGAGAATATTTAGAAGAATAGAAAGCTATCTCAATCATATTTGCCCCCCAAAATCTGTTCTACTCTACAACTGTTTTCATGACATGTGATAACATAATCAACTATATGAAGTTTTTGTGATTACAAAATTACTCTAATTGAATATGATGTGGGTGTCCTTTCATTAAAAACGTTATATATATATATATATATATATATAAATCATGTGATTGATTATACAGTGTAGTCAAAGGAATATGGTGGGATTGACTAACATTGCTTCAAACATATTCATGTATTCTGCTGATTTGAGGTTGTTTTATTTTTGAGAACTCCAGAAAAATTTAATGAATGAAGGAAAAACGTTCAGAAAGCATGTATGAGGAATATAATGTGTGTGTGTGTGTGTATTTATAGATAAATGTAACCCTTCCAATGGCAGCTTTCAATTAATAATAATGTACGTCCC
>NC_068990.1:33229349-33232441 GCF_001194135.2 Octopus bimaculoides | reverse complement strand
CTGAAATTCCTGTTTTTCTGCTGAAGTTAATTTAATCTGAAATCAATTTAGTTTGTCGTTTTAAATGTATTCCAAATGATTTTAAGTTTCTTTTCTGTCTTTTCCTTTGGTTTTCCTTCAAATTTCATTTTAATTTCCGTTTCTAGATCTATATACCATTTCCTTCTGCTCAACATGGGATACATTGTGGAGTTGATTTTTATTGGGGAAATTTTTGAGGAAGGGAAATGGGGACAACATTTTCTGTTTGTTCAGTTTGTTGTTATATTCTTTAGAAGGGCCACATAGATTCCCAGCAAAAACACCAACAGCATCAAAACCAAATAGGATTTCACAAATTTCTGCTGATTTTATTTTATTATTGGAAAAAAAATTAAACATGGTTTTTAAAATTTTTGATTAATCTTTACTGTTCTGTGTGTGAGTGTGTGTGTGTCTGTGTGAGTATGCGTATATGTATGTATATGTGTGTGTGTGTGTGTATTTATAGATGTATGTAAGCATGTATGTGTGTATTCTTTTATTTGTTTCAGTCATTTGACTGTGGCCATGCTGTAGCACCACCTTTAGTTGAGCAAATCGACCCCAGGACTTATTCTTTGTGAGCCTAGTACTTATTCTATCGGTCTCTTTTGCTGAACCGCTAAGTTACGGGGACGTAAACACACCAGCATCGGTTGTCAAGCAATGCTAGGGGAACAAACACAGACACACAAACACACACATACATATATATATATATATATACATATATACGACGGGCTTCTTTTAGTTTCCGGCTACCAAATCCACTCACAAGGCTTTGGTCGGCCCGAGGCTATAGTAGAAGACACTTGCCCAAGGTGCCACGCAGTGAGACTGAACCCGGAACCATGTGGTTGGTAAGCAAGCTACTTACCACACAGCCACTCCTACACCTATGACCCGAGTTTCAGGGTTATTTCCCTTCTTCAGCGTACGATAATCATCATTATCATCATTTAACCTCTGTTTTCCATGCTGGCAAGATATAAGACCACCACTATTCTAACTGAGTACGCAGTACAGTATCGCAAGAGGGGACATTGTGCAAATTGGTTTGAGAACAAAGTATGATAGAGGGGCTGGAAGAGGTGTTTTAAGAGGTGTTTTGCAGCAGAGGAGATACATGGCTACTCCAGCTGGAAAATAAAAAAGCAGGGTGGAGATGGGGTGTCAGAACATGCCCTCAAGTTACAAGGCAAATAAAGAGAAAAGGGACAGAGAATCAAGACTAACTTGATGAGTAGGTTTGCAAGTGTGTGAAAGAAGGGAGATAAATGATTAGAAATGAGGATTGAGGTGAATGGTGAATAGAGCTGGAAGTGTGGTCAGTGGTGAACTTCTGTTTGGAGTAAAGGTAAAGGTCAGAGAGAGAGGTCATGGGTGGTAGTGCATGAAGGGAGGAAGATGAGAGCAACAGTATAATAAAATTGCAGTTAAATGCAGTTAGTGGATTTGGTAGATAGAAATTGAAAGAAGCCCATTGTGTGTGTATGTATGTATGTATGTATTTGTGTGTCTTTGTTTGTCTCCCATCATCACTTGACAACAGATGCTGGTATACTTATGCCCCTGTAACTTAGCTGTTCAGCAAAAGAGACCCAAAGGAATAAGTACTCGGCTTACAAAGAGAAATAAGATGTTGTGAAATGTGGCGAGAGAGAGGGGGGGATAGACAATGTCTGAGATGGAAGTAAGAAGTATATAGGGGTGAATATAGTGAGTGACAAAGAGGTGGGTATCGATCACACACACACACACATATCACTAATGTCATTACTGAAATAAAATATTTATCCACTGTACCTAATATACTGAGTTTTATATCAA
This sequence comes from Octopus bimaculoides, assembly GCF_001194135.2. Lineage (NCBI taxonomy): Eukaryota > Metazoa > Mollusca > Cephalopoda > Octopoda > Octopodidae > Octopus > Octopus bimaculoides. The sequence continues at coordinate 33,230,590 of NC_068990.1, read as the reverse complement.
ATAATGCTTGCACCATGTAAAACATATTCAAATATACTTTACATATTTAAATATACTTCTGACATTATAATGTGTGTGTGTGCGTGTATAATACACACACACACACACACATTGATAAAGAGAGAGAGAGAGAGAGCATGGAGTATGTGCATCCTGTCTGGAATTTTATTTTCATATTTGTTGTATGTAATTATATATGTATATATTTATGGGTTATATCTTATTAATGTATTTATACATATGAATATGTGAATGTCTGTAAGTATGTACATATGTATGCATGCATGAATTTATGAATGTGTGAATATAACCATGCATACATAGATCGATATACATGTGAATGTATATGTGCATACTTGTAAACATCACATCCCTCCAGGGACAACAAGCTGAAGGCAATATGTTCTATACAAGGTTGAATAACTTTTAATTAATCTTGCATTTCATTTTATTTTCTACTTTCCTCTTCTTTCTCTTCTTCATCTCTTTCTATCTCTCACATAATCTCTCTCTCCATCTCCTCCTCTCTCTCTCTCTCTCTCCCCCTCTCCTCTTCCTCTTCCTCTCTCTCTCACTCCCCTTACCGCTTAGCTTTTCTTTCTTTCTTGAAAATTTTTTCCTCATTGTCTATTCCTTACTCTTTTTCCCCCTCTCCAGTGTGTGTGTGTGTATCCTTGAAATATTACACTAGACCTAACATAATCCCAAATGTCCTTAAAATTTTCTTCAAGATTCTAAAGTCTCTGTACAAAGACACTGTATTCTGGGTCAAATAATATTGCAGCCATGAAGACTACTTTCTATTTTAAAATTCTTCTATTTTAAAATCTTATATACAATATTGATAAAATTATGGTGTATAGACCTCAGCAATAGTTTAATGGTACATATACCTTTTAAACTGTATCTTGAAGCATAAAAATAAAGAGTATAAATATTTGCTTCAGATGCCAACTCATTTCTCCATATCATTACTAACACTGAAATTGATCCAAACTATGATCTCTTTGAACTGAGAATTAAGAACATTAACTCTTGATGCTATGCATCATCAACCAACTTGGAATGAATGATGACTGTATAATATATGTTTAAATTACTCTTTTTACTCTTTTACTTGTTTCAGTCATTTGACTGTGGCCATGCGAGAGCACCGCTTTTAGTCGAGCAAATCGACCGCAGGACTTATTATTTGGAAGCCTAGTACTTATTCAATCGGTCTCTTTTGCCGAACCACTAAG
>NC_068990.1:33228850-33229339 GCF_001194135.2 Octopus bimaculoides | reverse complement strand
GACGGGCTTCTTTCAGTTTCCGTCTACCAAATCCACTCACAAGGCTTTGGTCGGCCCGAGGCTATAGTAGAAGACACTTGCCCAAGGTGCCACACAGTGGGACTGAACCCGGAACCATGTGGTTCGTAAAAAAGCTACTTACCACACAGCCACTCCTATGTCTGAGCACTACATTGAGCACTTTTGCTGCATTTGTTTTGCATTAAAGAATAATTTTTAATATTACTATAAAGTATTTATTCACTTGATACCCCATAATTGCTCATGTTTGCAGGTTCATAATTGATTTGTATTACTTAGAGTAATTAAGCAATTACTTTTGTTTTGCAAATACATGTTTTATATTTCTTCCACCACCACTACAACCACATCCACCACCACTACAACCACATCCACCACCACATCCACCATCACATCCACCACCACCACCACATCCACCACCACCACCACATCCACCAGCACCACCACATCCACCACCACTGTCTTGCT
>NC_068990.1:33228348-33228840 GCF_001194135.2 Octopus bimaculoides | reverse complement strand
CTTGCTGCTGTAGCTTATAAAATTGTACAACATCAAAATGTCCCCATTCATTTCAATTCAAAATCATCTGCAATATTCAGTATTCTTAGATCTGACTGTCACTACAACTTATTTCTAATTTCTAAATCTTCTTTGGTCCGCTCTAACTAAACATTCTTCCCACCATCACTTCAAACCATTCTATAACTAACCATACATAATCAGTGTTTTTATACATCCATACTAATAAAACTTATTCATTTGCACTGTTGTGTGTGATGTAATTTAGAGCTAACTGCTAAATCTCCATCATCAAAAGATTCTAATATATAAACAGTCAATGGAGAGAGAGAGACAGTGTTGTTCTTTCTATCTGTACAAAAGTTAAGTATGGCTCAAATATATAAAATTCTGGTCTTTAGTTCTGCATATTCTCTCTCAGGAACAAAGATATTATAAGCACAAAACACACACACGTATATATATATATATATAGAGAGAGAGAGAGAGAGA
>NC_068990.1:33225709-33227572 GCF_001194135.2 Octopus bimaculoides | reverse complement strand
GTGTGTGTGTGTGTGTATGTATGTATATATATGCATATGTGTTACATAATACATTATATATATATATATGTGTGTGTATATATATATATATATAGAGAGAGAGAGAGAGAGAGAGAGAGAGAGAGAGAGAGAGAGACATATGTTTTATATGTATCGTCGTTTAACATCTACATATATATGTGCATATATGTTTGTGTTTACATACATATATTTATATTTTTGTATTATGCTATATGTATCCTTATATGAAATATATGTGTGTGTTTGATATGGATATTTGATGTGTGTGTATATAGAGCGACACACACGTATAACTGTACTTTTTGACAAGAGTGCTTATAAATGCCAGTGTGTGTGTGATTCAAATTCAATATTCTGTATTTCTGTAACCACTGAACAGTGTTTACAATTTCAATTCTGAGAAGTATTTCTACCGTCAGATAGAATGAGTTCTCTTTCAATGAAGCAATTTATTTTTTGGGGCTTCTCCTCACTCCTTCTTTCTTAAAACATCATAAATGCATACAGTGAGACATACATCAATACTGATTGGTTGCTTGCACACACACACAACACAACACATGTATACACGCACTCATACACCCACTCACTCTGGCACACACATTCACACAGCAACACATATTTTGGGTGATGAATTAGCACAGGCATTATAACTAAGGTTAAAATGACTCATAGAATTTGTTCCAGCTCTCCTCACTCTTAGTTCAATCCCTACTGGAGTTCATTCTATCTTTCGTACATTTAGGATCAGTAAAATAAAGAACCAGTTCAGAACAGTGGATCGACCAAATTTTCAGAACCTCAAATGACATCTTTTTGCAGTTGTTCTGCCTCATAGCATTCCAAGTTTTAGATTGGTAGACATAACTCATCACCAGGTTTAACCTTGGCTTTCTTTAAACCCTTTGATCACAGAATTGAATTTCGGGACCATTCTCATAATGATGTTAATTATCCGCCAAAAATTAGAGTTGAAATTTTCTGTTTCTGCAATACTTTTTCAGTACTCTTTTACTTGTTTCAGTTATTTGACTGCGGCCATGCTGGAGCACCGCTTTTAGTCGAGCAAATCGACACCTGGACTTCTTCTTTGTAAGCTTATCACTTGTTCTATCAGTCACTTTTGCCGAACCTCTAAGTGATGGGGACATAAACGCACCAGCATCGGTTGTCAAGCAATGCTAGGAGGACAAACACAGACACACACACACATATATATATACATATATATGACGGGCTTCTTTCAATTTCCGTCTACCAAATCTACTCACAAGGCTTTGGGTGGCCTGAAGCTATAGTAGAAGTCACTTGCCCAAGATGCCACGCAATGGGACTGAACCCAGAACCATGTAGTTGGTAAGCAAGCTACTTACCACACAGCCACTCCTGCACCTCATACAGTTTTCATATCCACCACTAAAATTATTTAACTCTTGCTCTGTAAACAAATATTTGGTGAAATATGTGAAAAAATTCTGAAAATCTGAACAGTTGCCTTTTATTAAAAGTGTTACTGGTGGTGTTTTGATTCTTGCAGCATAAAGAGAGGCCGTTTCAAAGTAATGGGTAAAACTGCTTTCCACAGTTAACGGTAATAAAATTTTGAGAGAACATACCTGCTTTCTACATTCAAAGGGTTAACAAGGTTCACTCTGGTGCAAACCTTTAGGTCAATCTTGTAGCTTGAAGATAACTTCTTTCCTTCACCCTACATGCCTTGAAGGCCCTGTAACATTTAAGGGTTATGAATGTTGTCTTTCCTCCTAATTAAGAAGCTAAAAAATAAATTAAACATGCATAGATTTATGATGATTTGAATCAAATCTCAGACCCATGCACACA
>NC_068990.1:33218209-33223209 GCF_001194135.2 Octopus bimaculoides | reverse complement strand
CATGATCAGACATGTTTTCATGGAAGCTTGGAAACAAAGAACAGAGCTTGGATGATGATGACACTCATTTACAAATATCATGTGATGTCAAGGCAAGGATTTTAGCACACACACACACACACACACACACATGCACACAAGTATATATTCACATGTATATATTCATATGCATATTTATATGATGAGATTCTTTCACTTTTGAACTTCCCAATCCACTCTCAAAGCTTTGGTCAGCCTGGAGCTAAAGCAGAATAGTAGATGACACTTGCCCAAAGTACCACACAATAAGACTGAACCCAAAACCTTGTGATTGGGAAACAAACTTCTTACCACAGTGCTGTGCCTGCACACACACACACACACACACACACACATACACACATCCTTACACATGCATGCAAACACAGACATGAATACGTGCATACATGGACACACAAAAATTATAGATATAAATTTATCTAAATAGAGGTGTTGTAGAAGACATATCTCAGTAAGTTGGTCGAGGTCTGAAAGTTGTGTTGTCGATTGGTTTATATTTATGTATGTTTTCTATTTATTATCCTCTCAATTTAGTCTTGTCTACTGTTGTTGTGTGAACAAGGTCTGTTATGCTGATAGTGATGAACGCTGTGATGATGGTTATGATAATGGTTTTACGAGAAAAGTTTTATTGGCACATTTCCTAACCATATTGCATTTGTAACATTATCAAATATTTGGGGATTATAGTTTTAGATGAACGATGCAGCATTCTGGTTCTGTGGGGGTGGTGGTGTTTTTATCGGATATTTACTGTTATTGGTGGTGTTGTTTCTGTTTATTGTTGTTTCTTTTTCTTCCATTATCTTTCCTATCAAGCATAATTGCTGGACTGGCTGGCATTCTATTATTCTGGACAGGACTGGATAAATACATACACACACATGCCACCATCATCATCATCATCATTATCATCATCATGGTTCCACATTCCATGAGTTGGATGGGGCATTACTGGACACCTAGGTGAGGGGATGAGAACTACATCAAACTTGAAAGTTTCATTTTAGCTTGGTTTCTGCGACTGGTTCCCCATTCCAACACCAACCATTTTACAAAGTGTACTGGGTGCATTTATTGTGATAGCAGTACTAAGGAATATTTCCATGCCCTTTATGCACACACACGCACACATGGTAGTGTGGTTGAGAACTTTACCTCCTAACCACGTGATCTCAGGTTCAGTCCTACAATGTGACACTTTGAACAAGTGTCTTCTACTATAACTCAGGCCAACAAAAGCCTTCTGAGTAGATTTAGTAGACAGAAACTAAAAGATGCCAGTTTACATATATATATATATATATATATATATATATATATATATATTTAGTAATAATATTAGGGAATAAAAAATTATTCCAACCATACAGGTAAAATTCAGTATAACATTGCAACGAGTTTCGTAATATATAATATATATGTATATAACTAATTTAGAGACGAACCACAATACTACAACTCAGTCAACAATAACCCGTTCAAAACCGTGTTGTGAGGCAAATACCATATAAATACTTATGGCAGTTGTTTTGTGATAGACCTGTACCTCTGACAATAAACTATATCATGACGTGGCACTGGATGATTGGTCAGTTAATCCTAAGAATTACATAAGAAACCATGCATAAACCTTGTTTGAACAGCACAAATCCTGTATTCATTTTCCTGGTGGAAAACATTGAGGAAAATGCATTAACTGATACTGAAATTCCTTATATAAACTGTTCCTAATTTATTATTATTATTATTACTCAGGTAACCACACCATATGCCCACAGGCATATGGCATAGTGGTTAAGAGCACGGGCTACTAACCCTAAGATTCCGAGTTCGATTCCAGGCAGTGACCTAAATAATGTTCCTAATTTGTTTTCAAACTTTATAATACACACTTAGAAACAAAAATTAAGTCAGGTTTTAAATCATAATATACATAGACATAGCTTACAGGTTTTTTTTTTGTGTTATTCTAAGAAATATTGATGTCAGGGTGTTCGGTTCTGAACAGCAGCATGCCTTGAGACAACAACCACAATATGCCACTGATACACATACATGCATGCATGTGCACACACACGCATGCATGCACACATGTACATGCTCACATGCACTCACACACACACACACACACACACACACACACATACACACACACACACACACACACACACATATCTGCTTTTCTATGCGAACATGAGCTGAATAAATACATATCCTTGAAGCATTGTTATACAGCCAGTAGCCCTTTCTTTGTCTAACCCATACCTACTTTTGCCTTCAACATGTCTTTGAAAGTCAAAATAAATTCTGCTTGTTACAATTTGCAAAATTTCAGTGAAACGGACTATACTTTCCAAAAGAAAAACAAAAAAAAACAAAAAAGATGAAAAAAGGAAAAACACCAATTCAACACCAAGTGCACACCACAACAGGAACCTACTGAAGCAAGCCAACATGCTTGTGGCATTACCATGGGCAGCGGTGAGGCTAAGGTGTTTGAACAGCCAAGCACCCTCATGGACATAGAGCTAAAGGATTATTTTATTGACAGGGAAAGTTGATAAACATCTCTGATTTTAGCTCAACATTTTCATGCAGACACTTGCCATGGTGCTACTCAATGAGATGGAACTCAAATCCACAGAGTTACAAAGTGAACAGCTTATCAATGCAGTGTAGTTTCAGTGAAGTATGATATAATATTTAAACTCAAAATTGTTTAAAAACCAATACAAAGCCAATTAAACTACAGAAGTGAAAATGAAGTAATGAAAACAGAACAAAAGTTTACATTTTATGTTAGACCACCAGTATTTGAGGGTTAATACATCTTTCTTATGAAGGAAGGCCCACACCTGCAAAGACGGTATGTGTTTCATGAAGCTGCTTTATTCTGATGGTAGAATTATTGCTGGAGTCCACTGAGTGATCTATAGATAGGAAAAGAACATTCAGATGATGCATACCAGTATCTCTTGATGACATTCCAATTTGCAATTTGGCCAACAGGTAGCAAAAAGGTGTAAACACTAGCCATCTGCTTCATCAATAGTGTAACCATGTGTTCAAGGGCCTATGCAAGAAGCCAAATCGTCTGCAATAGATGCAATTGTTACTATGTCAGAAGTAACTTCCAAAAACTACATAGCTGCCACAAGGAACACTTGCTGACAAACACATCATTCTAAATCACCTGGGAAAATGTCCTACTCAGGACTTTACTGTTAGCAAGGCAACAGAATGTGGCAAGAAAAATTTGAGAATCAAAACGGTCATCCATATTAATATCTCAAGTTATCCTTTAACAATAGACAAGAGCCAGAGTGCAGATTGGTTTTTGTAATAATACCAGTTTGTACAAATCACAACCACTTCCCACGCATCTGAGTGAAGGATATCTAGGAAGCTGAACACTATATTCCATTTTCTAAGCAACAACATATATTGAAAAATATAAGTTTCTTGAGCCAAAACAATCTGAGCATTTGCAAAAGTGCTTAAAATATTTGCACCAAGAGAAAACATTTAGTATCAAAGATTTCTTCATTGAATCACTTGAAGTTCTAACTGAAGATTTTTTTCTCAACTAAAAGAATTTGACCTTTTCCAATGAATTCTGCAGAAATCCACAGACAGTAATTGGTTTCGTTTAAGCTGTGTCTCCCCCCACCTCCCATTCACACATTCTTCTGCCAAGTCTACATAGATTTATTCCTGATTAATTCCTTTTATAAATAGTATCACTCTATCCTCCTCCTCCTCCTCCACCACCTTACCATCATTCTTAAGGTAGTGAACTGGCAGAACTGTTAACAGCATTTCTATTGGCTCTTTACATTCCCAGTTCAAACCCCACCAAGTTCAACTTTGCTTTTTGGGAATCAATAAAATAAAGTACCAGTCCAGTACTGGGATCGATGTAATTGGCTTACCTCCTCCCACTAAAAAATTACTGGCCTTGTGCCAAATTTTGAAGTTGTTGTTATTATTATTATTATTATTATTATTATTATTATTATTATTATTATTATTTAAGCTGTGAACTGGCAGAATTGTTAGTAGTACTTCATCCATCTTCATGTCCTGAATTCAAATTCTGTCAAAGGCAACTTTACTTTTGATCCCTTCAGGGTCAATAAAACAAGTACCAACACACTCTTTCTATCTACTATTTCCACACCAATTCATCTTGAATCCCTTTCCAAGTTATGTGCTACCACGAATCCTTAACCCCAATACAAGACAACTGTGTTCCTACTGTGTTTTATCATCCAACATACTCTCCCTTCCTCCTCTACAGACATTACCCAATCTACTTAAGGGTTTATTTACACCTCTAACAACATCGACAAATATTCGCTAGGCAAACACCAGAATACTTCATATAAATATATCTCCTGTCAGGTGATAGCAATGATGGTGGCAGTGATGGTGTTGGCTAAGATTGTAATGGCAATGGGGATGTTACTAGAATTAATGACAGTAATGGTAGTGGTGGTGGTGGTGGTGGTGGTGGTGGTGCTGGTACATAGAAGCTAATGATGGAGATGGTGGTATTTGATTAAAGTTATCATACAGGCAATAATTAATGTCATGCATATAACTGGAAGCAATGAAAGAAAGACTAACAAAGATATATAGAGAGATAGCAAAAGAGAAAGAAGGGCAAAAAGAGAGAGAGAGATGGGGGGATTTTGACATATATACATGTATACACATACCAGTATACATATATACACAAATATAAATATACACATGTACACATTCCTATACAGCCGCACACAAACATATAATACGCATACATGCATTCACACACATATTTGCATAGACATAACATTAAACTATCAGCATGTGTGTGTGTGTGTGTGCGTGTGTGTGCACACACACACACACACACACACACACACACACACACACACACACACACACACATATATATATATATATATATATATATA
>NC_068990.1:33216192-33217875 GCF_001194135.2 Octopus bimaculoides | reverse complement strand
ATTTATATATATATATATACATACATATATAAAAAACGAATAAACAAGATTCTCAAAATGACTCCATTCCGCAACATCCTAACAAGAATTCATAACAGGGAACAATTTTTAATCTTCTTTTTGTATTATATTTTATTATTAGATTCGTCGATCTCTAGTTTCCAACATTATATATATATATATATATATGTATTTATAATACATAAATATACATATATATATATATATTTTCTTGCCAGTGACTATAACAATTTCAGACAGATCATCATCATTCTACAACACAAGTTTGCTATATTTTGACAAGATTTCTTTATTAAAAATGTAGACAATTCATCTGTGCCAGTCTCTCTGTCTCAATATAATGTCTAGGTTCAGAAAACATTGAGAGAGAGAGAGAGATGATGAAGCATGGTGAGATGAAGAATGAGATGATGAGTGAGGATGATTCTAACCTTAGTAGGCAAGGTTAATTGAAAGGAGTTGTCCTCTCTCTACATAAGAAGCTTTTTACCCTGGAGTCTGTAAAATATGGCAACTTTAGATTCTGATAGGTTATTGTTAAATATTCTCTCTTCTACCCTTGCACACTGATAAATGGTGGTAGTAATTTACAGATATACATGCACACACATGCATGCGCATGCACACACACACACATGTAGACATATAAAAGCACTTGCATAAATATTCCATTCATACATGCACATGTGTGTGTTTGTGTGTGTACATGCATGCATGCACACAAATACATGTGCATGCATGCATGTACACACACACCTACACACACAAGATGCATATTTCATGTTAAGCATGATATATAGAGAAGGTTTGTTTATAGGAAGGAATTTTTCGTTGTTTGTGCAATTACATTTATATCTGTCTGTCTATGAATCTCTATATGTATATATATATATATATATATATATATATATATATATATATATATATATATATATATATATATATATATATGTACATACATGAATTTATATGCACATACATACACATATATGTATATATTTATATACAGGAGCTGGATAAAATAATAGAAGCACCTTAGAATTGTAGACAAATTTATTTTAATATGGGGTAGGACCGCCTTTGGCAGTAATTATGGCTTAAATTCAAAGTTTCAATCGTTTCCAAAGGAATTTTTGTCCATTCTTCACAGCTAAAGCAGTCTCCAGTTCTTATAGTGATATTCACTCCTTACCTGTTTTTCTAAAATGCACCAAAAATGTTCAAATAATATTGAGATCTGGGGACTGTGGTGGCCAGATAAGATGTTCAACTTCACTAGAATGTTCCTCGTGCCATTCAGTAACAACTTTAGCTATGTGAATTGTTGCATTATCATCCTGAAAGATTGCATTTCCCTCTAGAAACAGTTCTGCAACCTTAGGATGAATTTGATCAGATAATATGCTAAATTGTTCTAACTATTAATTCTGCCATGAAGGGAAACCATTGGGCCGGTGGATTTCCAAGATATAGCTCCCCAGATCATCACAGATCCTCCTCCTTGTTTAACAGTTAAAAGAAGGCAGTCTGAGTCAAATGCTTCTTTTGACTGTCTCCACATGTATACTCAGCCGATGGTTGGAAATAAGGTAAAGCATGACTCGTCCGAGAAAATAACATTCTTCCACTGCTCTAGTAACCAATTCTGTAGGTTTTTACTCC
>NC_068990.1:33214057-33215861 GCF_001194135.2 Octopus bimaculoides | reverse complement strand
TCTTGATACGTCAAACATTTTGGCTGTCTTCGTTACGCTAGCACCTGCCATACGAGCACCAACAATTTGATCTCTTTGAAAGTCCGATAGATCTGTCATTTTTATGAATTTTAATTACCTTTTTTCTGATAATATCTGAACAGAAACAGCAATTTTAGCAAAACGTATTAAGCAACACTAATAATAAATAAATAAAAAACATAAAAATAAACAAACTTTTGACAGTTTTAAAGATACTTCAAAATTATGATGCTATGATGCTTTCATCATTTTGTCCAACCCCTGCATATATATATATAGAGAGAGAGAGAGAGAGATTGACAGACAGACAGACAGACAGACAGAGAAACAGAGATTGATAGTTATAGATAGATACACAAACACACACACACACACACACTTTTGACCCAGCAGAGCATCAAAGACATGACAGGTGATAGGAGAGATGGCAGAATATACAAGGCAATATTGAAAAGTTCCCAGCTTTGAGTAAAAGAAAATACGGGAGAATCAGTTAATTATGATTTTATCGAACATATCCCATCTCAGATTCACTCACTTACTGCAGCACCCCTTCAGTTTTTTTAAGCCCTGTAAAAGAACTTGGAAGGTAGGGCCTCCAGCCAGACCTTTTGCAATATCCTTAAAGCCAGGAACTTTTTAGCACCCCTTGATATTTACCTCATAGTTGAAAGCAAGAGTTATTCAAAGGCAAATACTATCCCTCTTATTGTATCACTGCCACAGTACATGTACAGCTTTTTAGACATCCAGCATTGCTATCTATTGGATCAATGCACCATACTCTGTGTGCAGCTGCCATGCTTTTGTACTTTGTTTATGCCCAGTTGGTCACCTTTATTTTTGCTTCTTATGGACTTGTTGCTGTTTAACCCAGATCAGCTCTGATTGAGTAGAACAATGTTCTAGCTACAATCATGCCATCTGTTTTTATACCCATTTAAAGACAATTGTGTGATTTGATGGGTAATTGGTTGCTATTTCTGGCAAGTTTGAGTACCCAGATACTGGTGGCCTTGTAAGTAAAACTTATGGAATAAATTACAGTATTTGGTTATGGCAACACAAATACAGTGATTCAAAATTATTTCTAGGTTTGTTAATATCTAATTCAGCAATCAAAACAGATTATCTCTGATGAAGAATGGCAAAATTAAATATTTAGATATGGGTTCTAATCCTATTTTACAGATAAACACAGATGCACACGGCTATAATCCTCTATACTCCAGGCACAAGGCCTGAAACTTTGTAAGGGGGAAGGTAGTTAATTGCATCAACCCAAATGCTTGACGGGTATTTATTTAACTGACCCCAAATGTAGGAAAGACAAAGCTGACCTTGATAGCATTTGAACTCAGAAGAAATGCTGAGATTGTCTGTCTGGCACATTAACAATACTGCTAGCAGATATTGAGAAACTTAGAGCTATAAGGAGGGCAAATGAAATTGTGTAAATATGTGTTTCTTAACAGAATTATTAGCATAAAAGAAGTGAATTTTCTCTAGCAACAACAATTAACATTACTATGCAAACAATCTTTATTTTCAGCTTCTAGTTTGAAGATTTATGTGCACACACAAAAAGAGATACGTGGGTGTATGTTTGAGCATGAGTGTTTATCAGTAAGATACACACACACACTCTCTCTCTCACACACACACACACACACATAACACAACACACACACAAACACATATGCACACACACACACACACACACACACACACACACACAAACACTCACACATGCATGGACACACACACACGAACACACACACAC
>NC_068990.1:33211658-33213132 GCF_001194135.2 Octopus bimaculoides | reverse complement strand
CGAACCCTGCTGTACTCTTTCACCACAACTTTCTCTCACTCTTACTTCCTGTTTCTGTTGTACCTGTAACTCAAAGGGTCAGCCTTGTCACACTGTGTCACACTGAATATCCCCGAGAACTACGTTAAGGGTACACGTGTCTGTGGAGTGCTCAGCCACTTGCACGTTAATTTCACAAGCAGGCTGTTTCATTGATCGGATCAACTGGAACCCTCGACGTCGTAAGCGACGGAGTGCCAACAAAAAAATATATATATATATATATATATAGTTACAAGAGTTCCAGTTGGATCAACAAGAGTTCCAGTTGATCCAATCAATGGAACAGCCTGCTCATGAAATTAACATGCATGTGGTTGAGCGCTCCACAGACAAGTGTACCCTTAATGTAGGTTAAGATATCAAGATCGTGAGTGTCACACCCCACTAACCACTACCTATAAAGGGAGAGAGAGACTGTATACCTGTCTGTGTTCGTGGCTATAGTTGCAAAAAAGTTGATACTGCATCCTAAAGCATAACTTAGTGGTTCACTAAACATGGATTCACAAAATAAGTAGTGGGGGCTGGTTGTAATGCACCAGCATAGTCACAAGTCAGTGACTGAAATCAGTAAAATTGTGTAATCATATTTGTAGGTATGTGTGTATTGTATTATATCATTGTCAAAATGTCGGTAACTCTGATGAAATTTGTTAGAGGGAATGGAGCTACTCTAAGCATGTGCCTGCAGATTCGAGAATAACAGTGATCCTGGATCTGTGGCATTTCTTCTTTGAGCTTAGCTGGAGGCTCTCCTTTATTAGGCAAACTGCATCATCCATGTAACCGCAATATTTTGTATACTATACTATTTTCTATACTTGCTTCTCAACAAGATGCAGTCTCACTGCATGGCATCTTGGGCAAGTGTCTTCTACTATAGCCTTGGGCCAACCAAAGCCTTGTGAGTGAATTTGATAGACGGAAACTGAAAGAAACCTGCTGCATGTGTATATATATTTGTGTGTGTATATATATATATATATATATATACATTCACCCTTAGGGTTTAGCCGCATTTAAGTGGCAAATATACTTCGCGTTGTCATGCAGTTACTGTTTATACCTCGTAGAGAAATTTACATTGCTTGTTTTCACTTTTTCGAGATCAGTGAATATTTTCACTGGAAAAAGTATATACGTATTTGCATTGGGACATCTTTCACATCGAAGATCGGTGATTGTCGTATGCTGATGACGGGTAAATACCCAGAAACTCGAGTCCGTACGTATCACATGATCAAGATGGGAACGATGACTTCCCTTTGCAAATACAGACAGGACACAGATGTGTGTCAATAGCCAGCTGGAGGAGATGATTTCCTGGGGCTAAAAGCAACAGTAACATTCACCCTTAGAGTTTAGCCGCATTTAAGTGGCAAATATACTTCACGTTATATATATATATATTTATATATATATATATATATAT
>NC_068990.1:33202943-33209992 GCF_001194135.2 Octopus bimaculoides | reverse complement strand
ATATATATATATGACTCTTGTGCGGGTGGCACATAAAATACACCATTTGAGCGTGGCCGTTGCCAGTACCGCCTGATTGGCCTTCATAGGATTTTCGAGCAAGGTCGTTGCTAGTGCCCCTGGACTGGCTCTTGTGCAGGTGGCACATAAAATACACCATTTTGAGTGTGGCCGTTGCCAGTACCGCCTGACTGGTCTTCGTGCGGGTGACACGTAAAAGCACCCACTACACTCTCTGAGTGGTTGGCGTTAGGAAGGGCATCCAGCTGTAGAAACATGTGCCAAATCAGATTGGAGGCTGGTGTTACCATCCGGTTTCACCAGTCCTCAGTCAAATCGTCCAACCCATGCTAGCATGGAAAGCGGACGTTAAACGATGATGATGATGATGATGATGATATGTATATATATATATATATATGTATTCGTGGGTGTGCATGTGTGTGTGTGTGTATGTCTGTGTTTGTCCCCTACCATTGTTTGACAACCGAAGTTGGTGTGTTTACATCCCTGTAACGTAGCAGTTTGGCAAAAAGAGACCGATAAGTACTAGGCTTACAAAGAATAAACCCTGGGGTCTATTTCCTCAGCTAAGGGTGGTACTTCTGCATGGCTGCAGTCAAAGGACTGAAACAAGTAAAGGAATTAAAAAAAAGAAACAGCAGGCAGAGATATGAACTTATAACCCATTGCATTGAAACTCTACAAACATTTGACTGTTGATTCGATGGCAGAATAATCATAATCCAGTAGTCAAGTAAAGTGAATGTCATTGAGTGCTAGAAGTAAGTATAAAGTTATTTGTACTCATTTCCATAGATAAGGCTATGCAAAAGTATGGCAGAGATTACTTATCAAAATGTATACTATGTTGAGATAATCCTGACAGATATATATATATATATATATATATATATATATATATATATATATATATATATATATATATATATATATATATACACACATACACATAGACACACACATCTGTATATACATATATTTATATATATATATATATATATATATATATATAGGTAGATAGATATAGATGCATATATGTGTGTGATACCTCTGTAAGATAAGAAATAACAGAATGTAGAAAAAGTAATACTGGAATTCTTAAAACATTCTTAAGAATTAAGATATATAGCTAGTTGCAAAGAAATCTCTGTCTTAAAATAATGTAGTATTAAACAAATATCAACTGTGATTTACTGTGTATTTAAATGTCTGATCATACATAATGTTTTGTTAACAGATAAACAGTAGAACAGATTTTGGTTAACACAAAGTAGTACAAAGATAGCTGTTCATATTCTAAATAAGGTAAATAACTAGAAAATAAAAACTTAGTATATACTTACAATATATGTCTTTAGCACTTTATCCACAAAGAAGATAATATACTTATTGACAAGTTAAATGAATGAATAGATTTCACATTTAAAGATAAAGATAACAATTATATATTTATCTCTCCCAACACTTTAACTTATTGAAGAAGATAACAAGACAAAATAAAATTTAATACTATCCCAAAAGTTAACTCTAAGAAGCAACAAAAATATTTAATTTATTAATTTCTACTTAAACATTGTAAACCTAATTAAGTAATTACAAAGTGCAAATACAAATTAAAATAAAAAAGAAAGTCATACAATATTTAAGCTTTTTTTTAAAACACTGCTGGAACAACCAAATAAGAATTTTTGGAACAAAAGTCTTCAGTCGTAATTGATAACCATTGAGGAATTTGCTTCAAAAATTTGTAATCATGGCATTGTGGTTTAGAAGTTCATGTTTACAACCATGTTGTTCTAAGTTTGTGCTTCCATAACCTTGGGTTAATCAATACCTTGGGTTAATCAATACCTTGGGAACTGAATATGGTAGACAGAAACTATTGTATATCATCATCATCATCATCATCATCATTATCATCATTTAATGTCCTCCTTCCATGCTGGCATTGCATTTGCTCAAATTTACATGAGCTGACGAGTCAAAACACTTCACCAAGCTCTGCTGTCTAATCTGGTATGGTTTCTAAGACTAAATGCCCTTTCTAACACAAACCACTTCACAGTGCATACTGGGTAGTTTTTTTTTATATGGCAGGAACAACTGTGAGGTCACCAAGTAACTTGCAAGATAAGACCCCTCTCAACTGAGAAAGGATGGTAGTAAGGATGAGGTGATTTTATGACAGGTGATCAGAAATTAAAGTATGAATAGAAGAACAGAAATAGATATTGTATAATAGAGGAGATATCTGGTTATACAGTTGGAGAGAGACTGGAGAGACAGACAGACAGACAGACAGACAGAGAGGAAGAGAGAGGAGATAAGACAGTGTAGGGATTGAATAGAGTGAGGAGGTGGATAAGTTTATGAGGTTGCAAAAGGAGAGTGAGAGGTGGTGGGGGGCAAAGATAGAGAAAAGGGGTCGTTAGGAGGATATGTTGTGGAGAAGAGATTTGACAGGGACAGAATGTACAGGTGAGCTTGCAAGAGAGATTGGGAGATGAAGGGTAAGGAATACAGTAAGTTGTGAACACAGGTGGGTGGAGATGGAGCTGGCGGGAAGATTGGATGTAGGTGAGAGGTTTATCAAAGACATATCACTATCTGTGGGAGCATGAACATAAGAGCCACACCTTTTAGGCCTTCATTTTCTTAACTGCACAGATCTTCTCAAGCACAACAAATTCCTAATTGCCCCTGTCCTTTGTCATTTCTTGTGTGAGGCTCAACATATGAAGATCATTTTCCACCACTTCCTGGCTCTTCCTCTTCTACAGGTCTCTGCCACATTTGGAGATCAGTTCTTTATGTAGCTGTCTTCATTCATCTGCATCACATGACCGTACTAATGCAGTCTTCCCTCTTGCACACTAAGTCTGATGCCTCTTATAATAACAACAATAACAACTTTACCATTCTAGGTTATCTTTTAATTAATTAAGTGGTTGGGCCCTACACTAATTTGTAATAAACATCAGAATGTCTAATTAGAAACAGAGAATGCAGTGAGGAGACTGTTAGCTTCAATGACTGATATTATATTAATCCTTTCAGCAATTACAAGAGATGACTCTCAACATGTTTCTGTCATATTGGACCTTTTCATCGAAGCATATACTTTATCATACATGTCAAAATAGTGATAAGAGAATCACTAAGTAGAATAACTGCAACACTACTCAAAAAGTCAGGGAAAAAATAATATAAGGAAAACAAGGTGCAGAGATAAATTATTCACATTAGTTTTATAAATATATTAGTGTCATTTTATAGTCCATCACTTCTTAGGTTTTTTTTTTTTCTGACCTTCATCACATTGGAGTGTAACTAACTTTAATACTTCAATCCTTTGAAAACCACTTGACAAATTATGAGACTAGGAGGGAGCCACTTACATGGTTGATAAACCAGCCAGAAATAATGACCAAATCTCAGATCACAACTACCCTCTTGAAAAAGAAGGACACAGTTGATGAAATAGCATAAGATATACAAAAAAAAAAAAAAATACAGGTTCAATTGGTCATGGTTGCCTGCTTCTGAACTTAAGTTTGCTTTTAAGTTTGGCCTAGCATTGAGCAACAACTAGAAATATTAAAATGAAAAATATAGTAGGAGCTGGTAGCTGCTGAGTTCCTTACTGCAAAACCTTTAGTAAAACAACAATGCAACAATTCCAGTGAAAAGACACACAAGCTACGGGGTAAATAGCATGTAGGTGCTGTGAAATTTATGTGATGAATAGACAGGTAAACTAATATAAAAAACGGAATAGAAATTTTTCTGCAGGTATAAGTTGTAATGTTTTTCTTGAGCACATTTGTCAATAGCAACACCAATCAGCTCATATTATCATATGGGCTGATTAGTTTTATTATTGATAAACAAAGGGTTGTAAATGTGGAATTATCTTTATTGCTCAGAAATATTAAATATGTATTTCTTTGTTCAACTCTTCACTCCAGAGACATATATTTAGCATTTCTTCTAAGATACACCAAATAGAATATGCCAATACAGAGGTTTACAAAATGTGTCCTCTAAGACCTGTATTATGTATTTCTTTGGCAGATTTCTTTGCACTGGAATACTGTACTAAATGATGTTACCTTGTAAAAAGGTTCTACTATTTTGATATGTATTTGTTGTTTTGTTGATCCAACATGTTTCTATGTTGACAAGATAATCTGTAAGCAACATTGGTTCTTAGTCCCAGTGGTCAGTCACTCACTGGTGATTCCTTCTCTGACTTGATTGGACAGTGGCTAATATGGCAAATCTCTTGCTGGTTCTTGTACTGGCCAAAGGACAGATGCTGTCATAGACTTGTTATTCTCACAAGGAGATCAGATCTATTTTCATAGCATCTTAATCTATTTTCCGTCTCCTACCTCCTCCTATAGCAAATTGACATAAATCCATTTTGGTCATTCTTTTCATTTTTGTGTCTCTTTTCTCTGTCATTATTTTTGCTACTATCCACCTGGATGGTACCAGTGCCTGGTGCTCTGTGTCTCTGTTTTTCCCCTACCACCATGCTGTGGCATCACCAGCCCAACTTCACTGCCTGTAACCTTTTATAGATGGCATTTCTTTGACGAATTTCTGTACAGAGAATGCCTACAGTCTTGCCACACCTGGTCATATGAAAAATGTTTCTTCATTGCTATGTAGGGCTTCAAGCTTCGTGGGTATACAGAATCTGGAAGAATTAAATTGCTCTTGGTGAAAGATAATTTTCACTTCTTTCTCCTGGAAATGAATTTTGATCTACCCTGAAGGAAAGACATGGTAAAGAAAGAAGGTTTAGAGGGCCCTCGATTTTTTGTATATTCAGTATCAAATGTAATGTTTTTGAAGGCCTTGAAGATTTCTGATTTTTTTTTATGGCTTCAAATTTGGTACAATGTGTTGTGTCATTTAAAATGCATCACCCTGCATTGCAGATTATCCAGTACTAGGATCACCAGGGTCTTGCTAGGTCTAGACCTCACTGGAAAACCAATGGATTGTTGATAAGTGGTGCTTTCATGTATAAGGAACGTGTTGGCAGTGGAGAACTCTGGAAGCAAGCTGAGACTTGTTAAGAGTAAGTTTGTGCCAAGTTTGTGTCCTCTCTCCAGAGATTGTTAAGATTGTTAAACTGACTTTTTGGCTTTTGCTTGTCATATGCAAACTACAACATTGTTTCCATGATGAAATGTCAAAGCAACGTCTGAACATAATTCCATTATAGATTTTGTTTTTATCAAAGACTTAGTGACTTGCCATAAGTGATGGAGGGGAGGCTGTTGTATTCAAACAAATATAACCTGAATATTGAGAATTAAAAGTTGAACAGAATATAACATTAGTTTTGAATGTTCACATATGTATTGAGGAGTGTGATATGATAAATGAGACATTTTAAAATTTCCTACACTATGTATTATTGCTAGATATCTAATATAGCCTGATTTATTTCATGGTCCTCTGAATGTTCTTGGTATTTCTGTTTGTCTCTCTCTCTCTCTCTCTCTCTCTCTCTCTCTCTCTCTCTCTCTCTCTCTCTCTCTCTCTCTCTCTCTCTCTCTCTCTCTCTCTCTCTCTCTCTCTCTCTCTCTCTCCATACACAACACAATGCCAGACTAGCTATTATTTCACCGGAGAGATTGCTCAACTGTAACAAATTTATGTGCATCAAAAATGGCTGTGCTACAACTTTTCACTGTGATCTTGTCACTCCTCCTGCACACAACATATATCAACTTATTTATTTTCAAACATATTTACAACATAACCCCCACCCCTCTCAAGCTAACTATATTTCTATGAAAAGTACTGCAAACAATTTTATGAAAGGACATATGGCAGGATAGTTTAATAACAGTTGAGTATTGTTTACAATAAACATCATTCTTATGTTGTCCAAAATTATTACAAGAGATCTTAGCATAACATATGGTAACCTAACAGATGGTGGTGGTGGTGGTGGTGGTGTTGCCATTTAGTTAGTACTCCCGATGAAGTTTGCTTGAGTATAGCAATGGTAAAAAGATACTTTTGTCTTTCATCTTTTATCTGTTTCAGTCATTTGACAGTGTCCATGCAGGAGCACCACCTTGAAGGGTTTTAGTCAAATAAATTGATCTCAGGACTTATTTTTTAAAGTCTAGTCCTTATTCTATCAACTTCTTTGTTGAACTGCTAAGTTATGGGGACATAGACACACCAACACTGATTGGTGTGTCTATGTCCCCATATTCACATATGTGTGTATACACATATACACACCAACACTGATTGGTGTGTCTATGTCCCCATATTCACATATGTGTGTATACACATATACACACACACACATATATACACATATGCACATATGTGCGTGTGTGCATGCATGTGTGTGTGTGTGTGTGTGTGTGTGTGTGTGTGTGTGTGTACATATGATGGATATCTTTCAGTTTCTATCAACCAAATCCCCTCACAAGGCTTTGGTCAGCCTGAGGCTACAGTAGAAGACATTTATTTGTCCAAGGTGCCACACAGTGAGACTGAACCTGAAACACTATGGTTGGTAAGCAAGCTTTTTGCCACACAACCACACCTGCGCCTATGAAGAAGATTTCTAGTCTCGTCTTTAAGATATTAAAATTTACTCTGCTCTCAAATGATATTGCCAAGCAAATGGTATATGGGAACCAGAGATGCACACACACACACACACACACACATAAACACATATATATGCATGAATATACACACACAACACACACACATACACAATGCATACACACACACAGCACATACACAGGTTCTCTGCAAGTTCAAAAGCATAGACAGCCATTTTAATCTTCCTTTTGCATTCCTTATGTATTCATTGATTTTAAGTCTGTCCAATCCTTCATCCATCCATGTAATTCTTGTTCCTTTTTCTTCCTCTCTTCCCATTCACTTTACCTTCTATTAACTATCTCTGGAAAACACTTTCTCTAATTATGAACCCCAAAGATTTTACTTTATTCTCCTTGATGCTGTCTATA